>NC_061092.1:63644013-63656513 GCF_015104395.2 Macrobrachium nipponense
CAGCGGCGAACGATTTTTTTTAAGTTGCGATGTGAAAAACTCTCGTACTGCAGGATACTGTTAACAGGTTCCATTAATCAGCCTGCAAGTGAAATATACTTGTCACAAGGGCAAAGTAAATTCAGACGACATCCAAATACAGGGGAGGGGAGAGAGAGCCATTTAGACCAGACTTAACCCACATGAATTCGCTGATATTTTGGAATTCAAAAGAGTCAGCTGTACAACTTTTTTATACATGGCATTAACAATGAGTGAACCTATCCAGGTCTATGATGACTGTAAAAATATCCATAATTATAAAAAATAAACAGATATCAATACGAATCCCAAAGAAAATTCGATATTACTGGTAGTAAATTACTAGACAAAAGAAGTGGAAAATGGAGCGATTTGTAAGATTGCCAGGACAAACATAAGGAGTCAAAGAGAAGATTAATCATGATTCTGTATATTTCTCTATGCTAACTGAAATTAAGTTGTGATAAAATCTGATCCTATGTGCCCTAACAAAAGTTTCATATTCAATTTTCTCGCGCGCATCCTCTGAGGTTAATTTTTAAAAACTTTATTAATAGGTAGGAGATGCAACGAAAAAAACCCACTATGTAAACTAATTTCTAAATAAACTTTGGGTTTTTCAAGAAAATGTGACATTTTCCATGAATGTTTTACTTGAATTGTAATAGGCTAATGTTGCAAGTAAATATTTCATATACATATCTTGATACTTCTAAATGTCTATGAGGTTCAGAAAAAATTAATTCATTTTGTTGTTATAGAAATTATATTTTGCTTATTTTGTTATTAATTTTAAAAATGATTGCAACTCCTTCAACTAAAGTTGCATTGCGCATACGGATAGACACGTCTGCCTTGCCCATGAGAAGTTCGGGCTAAGCATTCCTTTCTCCAGTCAATCTGCTTCGCAAGCAGAGGACGACACACAGATGAAGCCTGTGTAAGCAGATTACTGAGGTTAAAAGGAACAAATGCTGATACGGCAATGATGACGTCGTCACTTGGCAGGAGATTGCTCTCAGCCAGCTAAGAGTTACGTTATTTGCTGTAATAAATACGACTTTAGGATAATTTTTTTTTTTTTTTTTTTTAATACTCGACCCACATGAGAAGAATGTCTGAAAAAAAACAGTACCAAAATTGAACACTATATTAGTTTCATGTTGGAAATCTGCATGATTATGTTGAATTAAATTTTCCTTATTCAAAACTAATGAAAAAAGGGTTTCCATACAAATTTATATATACTATTTGCCCGTATAAGATTATTCGCATAGATATACATTTTCACTTCTAGACTCCTGACTTTAAAATCTCTTTTATTTCATATTATTTTTATTTATTTATTATTATTATTTTTTTTTCATTGACTACGAATATAAATCACCGGGACAGACAATATGTCAGTAGGTTTTGATATGTGTTTGAACTTTTAGCTTATTTGTCATTACTAAAGCGTTAAGTTTGAGTTCAAATCTTTACGCATATATATTTGGATATTTAATTAACCTATGGTTACGTTTTGATTATTTGATTTTATCGTCATTCCTTTTTTATTATAATTTGTAACCCTTCCGACTTCTTACGGAGTGTATATATGACTCCACTTGTATCCATATTTATTTATTTTTTATATTATTTATTTATTATATATATATATTGATAAATTAATGGTGGCTTTGAATATGTGGAAAAGTGTTCTAGCGGCGTACCGTATAAGGCCTACTTGCGGCATCAATTCTATAGATACAAGATATAAATGATAAAGGTATTTAAAACCGCGAGAACCGCTATAATCCAGTTCGGATCCAATATACGAGTTGTAACTCGTAAGACATTGACACTTCCTATTTAATTATACGTTATTCTACCAAACCGATTGACTCTGGGTGATAAAAATATATTATTGGTTTTCTAATGGAAAGGAATTCACACGAGTTAAGAAGATTATTGATTTACACCACCCGAGTCAGAGATTATTGTGTTGAATTCCATATTTACTGATTTAGCACTCATAAATATTCCTAACGCACTCAATTGCGGTGTTTGTTTTTTGGTGCTATTAATTCTATATAACGTGTCAAGGAACTATTAACACTAAGAAGTGTTTATTCCCTCTGTCAGACTCGTAATTCTGTTAAAATAATTCTACGTATATTCTTTCAAGGATTGATTTGGCCAACAGTTAACTGACAGGTGTCTTAGTGTGTTCCCTTGTTTCATGACACGTGTTACAAACAATCAGTTATGTGCTTTTTATATCTGTAAGCATTGCAGGCCAGTAAAACAGTGATTTGGCTTTCGTGACATAGTAGGGAACCCTGGATGACGGAATGCAACCAGTTTATGGACGATTGGTATGAAAGAGATTATTACTAATACTACCTGGTCGTTAGTCATCTGCTGTGTTCTTCGGGTTTTCCTCGTCACAGACCTACATATAATATTACATTTGATTACATTATTCTGATACACATACTTTAAATATACTTTTGCTTTAGGGTTTCCACTCAAAGTGTTTATTGTTTGGTGTTTATTGCTGCTGACTCTGTTTTCCGTTCGAAGTGTTTATTGTTTGGGTTATGTCTGTTGACTCTTGCTTTGTTCAGTTTGTAACAGTTCTGCGCTCCAACCCAGATATTCAATGCTCGCGATCTCTTGGGTAAGAAATTTTCTTGTTTAGATACGGTTTTAACAATAGGCACGGATGTTTCTATATTTTTTAGTCTAATTAATGGTTCTTTGCAGTATGGTGCGGGATTGCGGGATAATGCGTCAGCTATGATAATGCTTTCCCAGGTAGATATCTTATCTTGGCTCCAAAGACCTGAATGATAATTTGTCACCGAGTTCCTTTTGGACTGTGATTAAAGCCTTTGAAAAACTCGGTAAAGGACTCATGTTCAGTAAGGACTTTATCAGGATAGCCATAGATTATGAACTTCTTAAAATGTTACTAGTGAGTTAAAGATACCTAGCCCTTCCTTCCTATTACTGCATATTTACTTTCAGAGGGCTTTAGTTTACGTGAATAAAAAGCTATGGAAAGGAACTGTTTATCATATTACTGAAGTAGTACCCCTCTTACCCCTTGGTCTGAGGCGTCTGTTGCAATAAAAAAAATTCCTTATTTAAATCAGGGATTTTTAAGTTAGGTGAGCTGCCTTATTCCGCTTTTAAGATATCGAACGCCTGTTGATGCTTTTTTTTAGACCATAATAAATCTACGCTCTTCTTCGTAAGATCTGTTAAAGGAGCTGGCATGATTGAAGAGTTACATATTTACATACGATTGTAATACCCACTACAGCGCCAAAGTGCTGTATCCCCCTTTTACGTTAATAGGTACCGGAAAGTTATGAATAGCCGACACCTTACCATGGACTACTTTAAGACTTGACAAGACACATAAAAACCTAGATAAACATGTTCGGTTTTTAAAAACTCACATTTAGATATTTTACTCTGAGATTATTTGTCTTTGTCTCTGTAGCACTAGCTCTAGTTTATGTGAATGTACTTCTAAGGTATTAGAAAAGATTACAAGGACCAACAATAAAGGCATGTAGGGTATCCCCAAATAAAAGTCTCCAAACACTATATTGTAATTGGGGCGCAACGTAAGCCGGAGGCATACGTAAAATTGATAACGTCCCCTGAGTGTGCTCAAAACGGTGTATGAGGTACAATCACTTAGGTAATGGTATCAGGTAAAAGCCTTTAAGTAAGTCCGAGCTGGTGAAAAATTTATTTTAACCTAACAGAGATAAGATGTCGTCGGTACATGGCACTGGAAACTATCGGGAGTCGTTTCCTTGTTTAAGCGACAGAAAATCTACACAGGATACGCCAAGTCCGATCTTTATGACATGACGTTTGATGGGAAAAAATTATATGGGCTTATTTGATTTCCTAATGGCTCCTATTACTAACATTTTTCAACTTTGTCATTTATCTCTATTTTGAAATTTCATTGGGGTTCTACACGAAGGTACGTATATAGCTTTATGTTTGTCCTTAGACCGTATTTTGTTTTCAATGACATCCGTTTTTCTCCCAGAGATCACTCGCTAGTGGAGAAACTTCCTGGTATTCAGGTAAAAGATAAAAAAAAATTTCTGCTGAATCACCTCTGCTTGAATGACTTTACGGATATTACTTTAGATAGATTATCAGAGAGATTCAATCCACGACTGGTTGGGCGGGATTAAAAATTAGCAACAATAAAAAATGCGATATTTATAACTTCCGTATCCACGATATGTATACGTTTGTGGATCACTTGTTGCTGCTAGTCAACCGTTGTCTAGGGCTTTGTTCGCGGAAATCGTTATATTTCAGAGTATCAGGAAGGATAAAATTTCATTTCCCAGCAAAGTCTTTTTACACGCACTAAGACATTCGAGGGTGCATGCTTCTCGAGATTTTGCGTGCAAAGTGCGACTGCGGTTGTGGGAGAATTCTGTTGGGTCATTTGAACAATGTTACGATTTATGAGACCAATGTATAGTTCCTTTATATAAGTTATTATTTGATTAAATGTCTCATTTTTGTTCAAACGGATTTTAATATGTTTGAAGGTTTATAGGAGTTTTTCCTTTGATAAAACACGCCTTATTTTGGCAGGATGTAAGATAATATTTTTTGTATACCCCTAGATGGATCTTACAATTACACTAGATACAGATCAATGTTTTTTATAACTATAGAGGTATCTGAAAAGCGCTCGCTTATCCGGACTTCTCATTAGGGAAGTTCGAACAACAGACGGTGAGTCCGTAAATACAGGATATTACGTGTACTGAAGGAATAATACAAGATATTCTTATTTTATTTTTTACGGCGCGTACAGTTGGGCTTAATCCACCAGTATTTATAATAACTTAATGTATTAAAATTACTAAAACCTGCTCTGATTACTTGATGCTGTCGTGTGATTCATACGAAATTTCCTTTTTAATTCAAAAAGGTATTGGCATGTATAATCCAACATCGCTTTTCCCCACTCTGCTAGAGTCGCTTATTGTGTGGAATTTGCTATGCTTTGAACACTTCGGCAGCTTTGACTGACCTTGACCGCTTGACTAGGTGACACAGTAACCGAGTTTGCTTGTTTGATTCTGAAAGGGCTACTGTTTCTATTTCTTTTTTTGTAATAATTAGAATCCTTCTCTTTATTACCATCGGCAACGTATTGTGTGTTTTTAGCATTATGTTGCTGGTTACGTATAAAGCAATGAATGACGAACTATAGGCACTGAGTGATTACTATTAAGACAAGTTATCTCTACTGCATTCAATATTAACTGTTTGTAATTGCTGTTGTTTACTTCATTCTTTGTTAAAA
The DNA here is from genome assembly GCF_015104395.2 of Macrobrachium nipponense. Lineage (NCBI taxonomy): Eukaryota > Metazoa > Arthropoda > Malacostraca > Decapoda > Palaemonidae > Macrobrachium > Macrobrachium nipponense. The sequence continues at coordinate 63,649,382 of NC_061092.1, forward strand.
TTTGAAATAGTGAGGGATCCTGGTCAGCGCATTTAGCCTGATGAAAGTTTTTTTACAGACACTGTTATTCCTTGCAATCCAGCCATATTTTTTAAAGTTAAGTTGAGTCATTGAGGTTCGATATTTTATATAACTAAAAAAACTCAAGGCTAAAACTGCGATCGGGACTTTGCAAAAGAGCATTTATTGTCATGACCAGAAATAGTGTTACCTCTAATTTATCTAGATTTATACAGGTGTTCCACTTGTTTTTGTGTGTTTTCTAATCACTACGGTGCTTAACGACCCTATCCATGCGTCTGTATAAAATACAGACGTCCACTGCGTAAACGCATATTCACTGTTTTAATATGATTTGTTATGTAAGGGATTAATAATCACCCAAAAATGATAAAATTAACATAGTATATGATTATGATATTTCAGTAGAAACTTCTGGAAACAGACACTCAAAGATAAAAAACTCGCAGTAGCGAAATCTCAATGATGTAGATAATTTCTGTAAAAAAGTAAGATTAAGAATGTCTCGTAACTTCAGCCACAGGAATAACGAAATTCGACCTGCAAAGGAAACACTCAAAGTTACTCCAAATGAATAAAAAATTGTACTTAGCTTGCTTTTTTGTGGGAAGTCACGGTGTTCCGATAACGACACACGGCCTTGTCCTCCTTCTCTATTTAGCGGATGACCTGGTTTGGCTTCCAGTTTCCCCCGTGCGCGTTGTTTCGATGATTCGAGCCCTTGAAAGATCCGATGCTGCAGACGCGTTCGGTTGTTTCTTGAAGTGCCGGAAACGCTCACTAACGATGTTTCTTGAATGATTCTAATGAGAGACGAAGCTTGCGTTTGCCGTAGAAAAAGGACACGTCGGGTTTGTTTCTTGAAGTTATTCACTAAACGATGAGGACTAAGTTGCTGAAGAATCTCTTGCTTTCGTCGTCGTTAAAGAGTTCTTGTTGTTTTCTGAAGTCGCTCACTAAACGATGATAATAAGTTGCTTGAAGAATCTGCTGCTTCCGTCGTCGTTGACTTCATGATTTATTATTCTGGTTTATCTTCGGAGAAGTTGTAGAGTCCTTCTGGTACGCTTGCCACCACTTTTAGGGCTTGTGCCTTGTATGATAAGGTGCCCTATGAGGTAATGTTAGACTTGCGATAATCTTACGCTAAGTCGGTTGGTATTGCACTTCCATCTTCAATGGAGTGTCTTGGGGTTTGTAGATCACTTACGAAGTCGGGATTATCTTCTTGTTTATGACGACGATGTGTTAAACTCATGATGATTCGGTGAGGGGGTTCTTGTAGAAAACACGAAGTATAAAATATATATAATCTTCTGAAGTTTTACATGGTGAAGATCAGGTATGATTGTACAAGTCTTCTAATATAAACGATAGCTTGATCGCTTCTGCCAATGATGATGGCTAATTCTATTCTCTACATGATAAAGCTTAGTTAAAGAGGTACAGGTCTTCTAATGACGATAGCTAACTCTATTCTGCCTGTCTACCATCTCTGTTACAAGTTATGAAGGAAGCAGATAGTAGCTTGAACATATGAACATACAATCAGATGACATAGTTTCATACGAACACACAATCAAAATGAGACACGCTACAGATCACGTAGGCCGTTTGAATTATAGGTCGCGGTAGTTGTCTCAAGCAGGGGGCTTGGACTAAAGTTTATAAACAATTGAATGACTACAGGTGACGGCATGTTATCTTAGCCTACTTTTATTGTATACGTCATCTTTAGCGTCTCTAGTCTGATCACATTCCTGCAAGCAATCTGGTTGACCTCTTTAGTTTTAGTCTTTTATATATATGGACTAACATTCCATATTTTTATTATGTAAACACTTACATATATATATATATATATATATATATAGATAATATATATATATATAGATATATATCCTGTTCATATCGATTTTTTCTCTCTTCCCATAACACATATATTTTCAACGGTGTGATCGAATGCTGAACTGCCTTGAAATTGTTTATGCGAAGCTAAATTAGAATAATAAAAATGACAATGATAATTAACAACCGTATTCCTTGGGTTCTATTCAGAAGAACACATCAAAAACTTTGATGATTCAATAGAATTTATATGCATCCTATTTATATATATATATATATATATATATATATATATATTATATATATATATATATATATTCAATATATATATATATATATATATATATAGTATTATATAGATATATATATATATATAGATATATATATATATATATATATATATATATATATATATATATATATATATATATAATATATATATATATATATATATATATATATATATATTTATATATATATATATATATAAATATATATATATATATATATATATATACGCATACACACATGTATGTATATATATACATATATTATATATATAATATATATATATATATATATATATATATACATACATGTGTGTAGCGTGTGCATGTGTGTGTGCGCGCGTGTGTGTGTATGAAAATATTTGGATGTTAGGGGAAGAGAGAGAAACAGAGTATGAAACAACAACAGTGAGGTAGAATTTTGTTCGTTCAAATCCCAATCTGATGGATATTATTCGTCTCTCTCGACCCCACATCTAGTGTCACAGGTTCTTTACCTATCCCTCCCCAACCCCTCCTCCTTCCCTTGGCCCTCCTACTGTATTTCCCTACCTCTTTCCTCTATCTTTCAACCCTATTTAACTTATCGACATCCTTCGCATCCTATCATAACCACATTTCCTCTTTTCTCTTGCCTTCTTCCGTAACCTTGACCAATATTTCCTCATCTGTCTTCTCTCCCTCTTTTCGCAACGAAAAACGCCTCCTCAGGGCAGAAACAAAAGCAAGTCGTTTCCATCTTTTTTCTTCCTCCTTTCGAGTTACAAGACCATGGAAGTGCGAAGAAGATCCCGAGTCGAGGAAAATACTCTGAAATCACAAATTTTTCGTGGAAGACTAATTTTAAATGATTGAGAGAGAGAGAGAGAGAGAGAGAGAGAGAGAGAGAGAGAGAGACTTGTCTATTTTTCTATTTCGGGAAATATTTATGTAGCATCCATCACCCATAAAAAAGGACCTTTTTAATTTTAAAATGTCCGTGTCTAAAGTTAGAGGTTGTTCCTATTAAGGACATAAAAAGTAGTTGACAGTTATGGTCCCCAGTCATAGCGCTGTAATCTGCTAGGAAACAAAAACACGTAAAATGCTAATAGGTGGCTCAGAAAAAACATGAACTTGTTTTATCCGCTGATTACAATCAAACCATGATATTTTTAAGTGTTTTTTTTTCCCCTCTTTTTACACACGTTATCTGATACTTAGTTTCATTGACACTTTGCATTATGTTTATTATATTATATTTTTCTTCTGTTTTGATAGTTAACGGGCCTTTTTAGTTCTTTCGCTTGAATGTGTGCACAATAATAACAATAGCAGAGCCAGATCCATAAAGTGAAGTTTTTTTGTTGTCTTTGTAAAAGTCTTTACAGATGGATAATTTATAAATTGCTGCGCCTGCTGCCATCTTCAGAGTCAACAATAGGTCTTTTTCTCTTATTATTAATTCGCAAATAGATTTTCGTCAGTTTTTTTCGGGAATAATAATGATAATAATAAAGTTATGATTTTCATTAGGAGGAATTTTAAACATATATGGCAAAACAAGGATTATGCATATGCTCATTAAAATCAAAGACATATTTCACCTCATCGAAATTAAAAAAGCTATTATAGAATTATACGAAACAGGTGAAGGTCGAGAATTATAAACACGCTATTAAGATAATAAACTGGAACACGAACTATTATACGATTGTTGCATTGGGAGAATTCTCTCCTGGTGTTTCTTAGTGAAGAATGAGAAAAGGAGAGTCTTCTTACTAAGACACTAATTCGAATATTTCTGGACTCTTTTATTCTCCGTTTTTATTAGTTGTTAAAGTTCATTCGGTAACCATATAGACTATATGGCTTAGTTAGTTTAGCAAAAGCTCCAAAGTCATACAAAACTATTGAGCAGTCCAACAGGAATGCACAGAGACCCTTGACAAACCGAACCCAAATATTGATCATTGAGATAACTAGATGGGAAATACAACTTCTATTCTGACAAGGTTGCAGCATCTTCCAACCACGAAAGGATTTTTGTATTAATTATGGGTCTTTGTGCTAATTCTGTTATGTTATTGTTGAAAACAATATTCTGTTACGTATCTGGGCCTATGAATTGGAGTTATAGTATTATTGTTGAAAAACAGTAAATTTGAATATAACTAAAATAACATTATTTCATCGACGATAACAAGGAATTGGGTGTAACGCTAAACACAGCGATGGAAAGTAACCAAGATTTTTCTTTCTTTCAGCTTATAGAGGAATGACAAAGTTTCTCATCAAAGGTTCTCCTGCATAAGATAAAAACACAGTGGAGGGAATCATATTTGGGAGCCGATTCTGTTCATTAATATGTTATATTTTTTGTCTTTCAAAAACAGTTTCAACAAGATGAAGTTATTATCTGTTACAGAAAAAGATTTACCGGTATAATTCCACTTACAGTCGCAGCAGATGATAGTAATACCTAAGGTTCAAAAATGCTTCGTAAAGGATTAAAGACTGTTACTCTAATAGACGGCATCTAGGGAAAGTTGTTTTTACTTTCTTTAATGTTAATGGATAGCATAGCAGGATATCTTATTCATGATACAAGGAAAATGTCCTCCTTGGTTTAGTTCCAGAATCCTTACGTCCCGGAATGTAAACAGAGTACAAGGGTACAACCTGGAAACAGAGGTTGAGAAACTATTTGGACAAAGCCAGAGAAACCAAGACAAAGTATGCCAGTAAGTTGACGCTAAGTATTTAGCATAATGTATTTATGTTATATAAACAGTTTTAAGGCGATTTCCTCATAATCTGCAGAGATGACAGTTGGAAAAGATGTATTAATGCTCACTCTCTTGCAAAAGGATGAAGAACAAAAATTGCAGTTTTCAATCACTGGGAAAATCCAAAGATGTTAGTATTGTGGAGGCATAAAGCACTGGCGTGCCGTTTCTTGTGAATGAAAATGCAATAAAGAAAATATAAGAAAAATATTTTTGAAAACACGCTTTCATTAAAATACACTAAAAAGTGAAAAATTAATCTTTTGAGACACACAGAATGATTTTCTTACAATTACTCATGTCTACGAAAATCAAAATGTGGGCGCTAAACATGGAAAAAAAGCGTTACCAGAAAAGAAATATATATATATATATATAAAATATATATATATATATATATATATATATATATATAGATATATCTATTATAGATATATATATATATATATACCATATATATATATATATATATATATCTATATATTATATATATATATATATACATATATATATATATATATATATATATACATTTATATATATATATATATATATATATATATATATATATATATATATATATATATATGCTTAAAAAATCACAGTAGATGCACGTGACTTCATTTAATAAGCGAATACTACAGGAAGATGATAGTCAGAAATCCAAGCGCTTTCGTCTTTACTAAGACATTGTCAAGGACCGAATGAAATACAATTGGAGAGAAAGTTCTCAGGTAAACAACAAGATCAAAAATACCAGATGGTTAATTGTCAAAAGGGTAAAAATTAAAGAGATAATCCTGGATTATCGGATATCACACGGTCATAAACCTAAACATAGATTTAACCCTAAACGAAATTAAATACATCCAGTTTCGAGGGGAACCACAGCTCTTAAACAAAGACTCTTTCTAAGGGAGCACAGCTGTGGGGATTAATGAATCACTGTGGGGGGTCACACAAACACTGATAAAGGGAATGGAATGACATATAAGTAGATTGCCACCACAATTTCCGTACTCTACCTTTTCATCCTGAGATATTGCTTCGTAGGAGCGGAGACGAAGTCGACTTCTACAAGGCGTCAGTAAAGAAGTAAGGACAAGGAGCTGCCACGTGGGGGAGCACAGACTTGTGAGTCAAAAGTGGGGGAGGGGAGAGGGACAGAGCTCATAAGGTTAGGTGCTCTCGATAGTTATTTACCGAATTAAAGAATTTGTGAAAATCCGGAGATATTGGGAGAGATCACTATAGAGTCACTAGAGGTCACTACTAACCTTCTGATCTAAGGTTGTATTGTTACCGGGACTGAGTAGCCATGAAAATTTTCAAGTCCATGGGATGAAGGGTACGGGTCGAAAATTAAGTTACAATATTTGACGATAGACAGGAGGACAGACAGACGCAGAACTCAAGTTAAATAAAAGTGTGTAAAAGGTAGTAACCTCCTTTCAAGAGAATTATTCTTTTACCGGTTATTTGAATTATCATTAAATTAAAGAACTAGGGTGAAATTACTTGAGATGACGATCATTTCTCCTCGTCACTGTTCAGACAGACAAACAAAACAAATATAAAAAAAATAGTATGTCTTCACCAGTAGAAACTAAAATGAAAGCATAAAAACATTCCTCACGTGAATGAAAGGAGACGACCAGCACAGAGTGAATCCTCTGTTTCTGGGGTTTTATGTAGCATCTGATACAGAATAAAAGGTTTACACTCGGTACCTGCATGAAGATCCATAAAGTCATGGGATGATGACGTCACTTTACGTTACATTGAAATAGCGATCAATATGTAACACCAGCAACTCCTTATTACAGAAGACGAAAAGAATTTCTTTCCGCCTCCACGGTAGTTATTCATAATTTGTCATAATTATGTGTAGAATTTAAAACTAAACTGGCTTTAAAACTAACGCGATTCAACTAAATATTTCACAAACTATTGATAAAGAACGTAATTGCAAGATATATCATCCATTGTTCAAATAATGTGTACTCGTTCCAACTTTTCCTTTCATTTGCATTCGACATCCCACCTCACTTCCATAGAGGAGATTTGTATTATAACCCCCTCATACAGTCTAACCGCGGCTCCATAAGAAACTCCAGACTTTCCTCCCAATCTTCTGTACACTTTCTGCACACATTCTTGCTCCTTCCCAGTCTTACTGTAACTCGGCTCTGTCTCATCTGAAAAATC
>NC_061092.1:63661513-63667411 GCF_015104395.2 Macrobrachium nipponense
CGAAGAAACCTCCGCAAATGTTTAACCTGTGGGCGATTGGTACTTTTAAATCAAGTAGCTATTTTTCAAACCTTATCACATACAATGTGACTATTATACAGACAAAGATTTGATTTAAAGATATAGCTTAGTACTTGATAAAAGATGATTCGTTTTCATAGAAATATAATTTAATTTCTGAGATCAACTGATTGTGCCGCGTTGTATGATAATTTTATATATATATATGTTACGGCCATTTTGCAAAATTGGTCATTTTACAAAAATTGCCGGCCATTATGCAAAAGGACCAAATTCGTGGTCATTTTGCAAAATGACCTAAATTTCTCAACATTTTGCAAAACGACCAAGATTTTGGTCAGTTTACAAAATAAACAGTATTATTGTTGGTCCGTTTACAAAACCTCCATACAGCAAGCAGCCAGATGGAAAAAAAGCTTGTCATTCACTTCTGCAAATCATCTCTTATAATATTGATTCATTTACTCGTTTTCCACTACTGGTAATTGTACTGTATAATTGTCGATCATTCAATTATATTATCTCCCCCCCCCCCCCCCCCCTCTCTCCACAAGAGTAATGGGAGCTGACTGGTGACACTTGTCAGTAAGGGACTGCTGAAAGCCAGGAGAAGACGACCAACTACTGTAAGTCATCTCTAATATTGGTTCATTTACTTGTTCCCCACCACGGGTAATACTAATTGTACTGTATAATACTTATTATCCTCCCCCTCCCCCCCCCCCCCCCCTACCCCCCCCCCCCCCCCATCTCTCTCTCTCCACAATAGTAATGGGAGGCTGACAGGTGACACTGTTGTCAGTAAGGCACTGCGGAAAGCCAGGAGAAGACGACCAAACGTAGTACTTTGTGTGCATTCAACTAGTTACTTGCTAAAACTTTATACGTTTTGATGCATTTGAAAGTACATTTTCTGAAAATGAAATAAAATTAGTTATGTTCACTAAGTTTTTATCATTCCCTCGCTTTTTTTTCATCTGGCTACTTGCTGTATGGACATTTTGTAAACTGACCAACGAAAATTTTGTAAACTGACTAAAATCTTGGTCGTTTTGCAAAATGTTGAGAAATTTAGGTCATTTTGCAAAATGACCACGAATTTGGTCCTTTTGCATAATGACCGGCAATTTTGCAAAATGACCACGAATTTGGTCCTTTTGCATAATGACCGGCAATTTTGTAAAATGACCAATTTTGCAAAATGGCCGTAACATATATGTATATGCTATATATATATATATATATATATATATATTATATATATATATATATGATATATATATATATATATATATATATATATAAATGCAGTGCCCGAGTGCGCTATCAGACCTTTCAGCAAAATCAAATCACATCATCAGGTCTGAGTGCTAAGTTTCCTTTTCTGGACTTTTAAGTATGTACTGACTCGGAATCGTTACCGTAGCCCGAAAGACTTAAAAAGTGTTCGCAGTAAAAAACAATGAAGAAAGTATTACACAAATAAAAAACAAAAAAAGCGGTATTTTATCATTGCCTTACCGTCAGTTACTGAACAACGATTGAGAGAGAGAGAGAGAGAGAGAGAGAGAGAGAACGAGAGAGAGAGAGAGAGAGAGAGAGAGAGAGAGATGATAATCTTTGCAAGATGAATGTTCATCTCTCTCAAAGAAGTCATGAGAATGACGACTTCTAGTTGCTTTCTCCCAACTTCCTCACTTTTAGGGGAGGAGGATTTGAGACTGGAAATCCTGATCGATTAGGTGATGGAATAATAAGAAAAGATAGAATACATGTTTATCAGGCTAAACAGACACACGCGCACACATACAAACACACAGACACACACACACACACATATATATATATATGTATATATATATATATATATATATATAGATATATATATATATATATATATATGGATGGTTTAAATCAGCCTTGTTTACATTTAAGTTAACTTTTTGCTGAGTATGTTTACTCATACGTTACCGAGAAGTTTATTGGCTTAGTCAGTGTTTTTACGCCTCCTCCTCCTCCTTTGTTTATTAGTGAACTATCGTTTTAACGATTGTTTTATTCTTTTACTTTGAGTGTTTATAAACACTGGGAAGGTGATGAGTGGACATGGTGGACCGGTCAACAGCAGTTCAGGCCTTGCCAAGCTTTCACCTAGACTGTTTCCCGTCGCAGCATTTATTTTGATTTGGAGGACGACTTGGAATCTGTACCTTTCGGACCACTCGGCCGGATATTTCTTCCACGGATTCTGACAGACGCAGATATACGTCTCTTGTGCGTGTGTGTCCTTGGATCGCGGCATTTTTCCGCGCAGGTATTGTAGTCACCTGCGACCTTCACTCTGCAGTGGGGAGTTTAGCAGAGGTTGTCATCTGCGACCGCTGATTTTTCCCGTCGGAGAATTTTGACAGGAAAACCAGTGTCGTCGCTGTATCCCAGCACTGGGTTTTGGATTTACCTGCCGTTATCCATTTTCGTCCAGCTGCTGTATATGGGAGTGAGAGCAACTTGGCTCGTTAGGTGACCATAGTTCGACAGATCTAAACTGATTGATTGTTTACTTCTTTGGGTAAGAACCCTGTTGCCCCATCTACCAGTACCCAGTTTTGAATACCTTACTATATAACACAAGAATCAATAAATGGGTAGTTTAAAATTTTTAGCATGTTTTGATGAACTTACGCGTTCACATATTGTGATTATAATTTTATTTGTAAATAAAATGAGAAATCACATTTATAAACGTGATGGATGTTTCGAAAGACGCTGCCACTTTTCTTGTGGCCTTTGACAGGCGATATGCAGGTAGGCCAAGCCTATTAAACCATGAAGTTTAAAGGAATTATCTCTTAAGCTACCTTTGGATAAGCCCCACCGGCCGGTCTAGCTGAGAACTTAGCGCCTAAAAAAGAATGACTTCTTGCTTTAGGTTACCGAGAACAATAGTCAGTAGTGAAATTTTTATTCATGTTCCTACACAAAGCACGCTGTGAAACAGTTTATCTTGGGAGTCTCCAAGTGGTCATCAGCAAGAAAAAGCCCGACGAACGGCTTATTTCGTTCATAAATACTTCGTCACAGAAAAATTGAATGGCGGTCCACTTCGTGATGTGTCGCAAGCAGTTCTACTTGCCAATGAAGCAACAAAGTTGAGCGAATCTACCATTTATCGTTGTTGCAAAGAGGCAAGGGAGTCTGAGGAAAATGATGCCACTCCGCCGTTCATCAACAAGAAGAAACGGAAACGGTCAAAACCTGTGACAAACATAGACGACTTTGATAAATGTACTTTGCGAAGAATTGTTCTCAATTTCTATGTCAGAGAAGAAAAACCTAATTTTGATAAAATCTTATGTGAATTTAAAGAGAATACGGAATTTAGTGGAAGCAAGGAATCTTTACGCATAATTTTAAAAGATCTGGGTTTTAAATACGGAAGAGTGGACGGAAAATCATTTCTTATAGAACGGCCTGATGTTGTTAGTGCAAGAACAAAATGTCTAAGGAAAATGAAAATGATTCGAGGGAAGGGGAGTGATTCAGTGATATACATAGACAAAACTTGGGTAAATCAACACTATACAGTGAATTATTGCTGGATGGATAAAAATGCAAAAAAAGCAACGGGAGTGAAACCACCGACCGGAAAAGGGAAAAGACTCATAATTCTGCATGCTGGCTCTAAGGAAGGATTTGTACCAAATGCAGAATTGGTGTTTGAATGTAAAAAATGATGTGATTACCACCATCAAATGAATTCTAATATGTTTAAAGAATGGTTCAAGCATCAGCTTCTTCCAAATATACCGCCATCGTCTATCCTTGTTTTGGATAACTCATATATCATCCGTACGAAATGACAAACCTCCGACGATGGCAAAGAAAAAAGACGTCATGAAGGAGTGGCTAAAGAATAAGGGTGCAAATCCAAGTGATAATATGAACAAGTGTGAATTACTGGAAATGGTTAAATCACTGTCGTATGGAATTAGAAATGATTATGTTATAGACAGAATGGCACGCGACAACGGACATCGAGTGGTTAGGTTACCTCCATATCACTGTGAATATAATCCCATAGAACTGATTTGGGTCCAAGTAAAGACTTATGTGGCAAAAGAAACTATTTTAAAATGGCTGATCTTAAACCTCTCGTCAGAGAAGCAATTCAATCAGTGACAGCTGAAAACTGGGCAAATGCAGTTAAGCATTGCGAAAACTTGCAAACAGGTGATGCTGCAAAGGATGTAGGTGTTGATAAATATATTGACTCTTTCGTTATTGAACTAAGATCATCTGACGACGAAGATTCTTCGTAATGTATATTTTGTATATAATTATATTATTAGAATTGCTGTGATATTATTGTAAATAAATTATTTCTCTCCCAATAATGACTTTATATGCAACAACCTTATTTTAAAAGTAAAATTTTTTACATGCAGTACATTTATGAGTCATAATAAATCTTTTTTACACTATGTTTTCATATATGTATGTCATACATTTTTCAGAAGAAAATGTCATAAGAAATAATGAATGGTAATGCCAGATTTTTTTTACTTTAAATGAAAAAAACAATTTCAGATAAAATACTATGTAATATATGCAAAACTTAAAAGGTATAATTATGAAAAACATAAGAGGATATTACAGCCTTAAACGTAATAAGCAAATGGAATGGGGATCAATGAAATTGTAGTCAAAAGAGAATAAGGCAAAATACTGTGTAGCTTTAAAGAGAAAATATGCTATGGAAAAGGAAATGAAATTGAAGTAATCTGTACCTTTCGGACCACTCGCTCGGATATTTCTTCCACGGATTCTGACAGACGCAGATATACGTCTCTTGTGCGTGTGTGTCCTTGGATCACGGCATTTTTCCACGCAGGTGTTGTAGTCACCTGCGACCTTCACTCTGCAGTGGGGAGTTTAGCAGAGGTTGTCATCTGCGACCGCTGATTCTGCCCCTTTTTCCCGTCGGAGGATTTTGACGGGAAAACAAGTGTCGTCGCTGTATCCCGGCACTGGGTTTTGGATTTACCTGCCGTTATCCATTTTCGTCTAGCTGCTGTATACGGGAATGAGAGCAACTTGACCCGTTAGGTGACTAGTAGGGAGGCTGCCGCCAGGTAAGACATATTATCGTTCCTCTTCTCTCGGGACAGTGTTGCCCTTCAGTACCTGGTGTACAGTATTTGCCCTTCTGTTAGCAGTTTGATGGACTGATCACGGCCAAGGATTCGACCCCTTTTCTGGTACTTCACTTGAGGTGAAGTTATAAGCTTTTGAAAATTTTGTTATTTGTTTATATAGATATTTACGTATATTGTCATAATTGATACTGTGAATTGGTATTTAGTGGACCGAGTTCCACATTGTTTAGCTTTGTGTTGAAGGTAGGAATATTAAGGTTTTCCTTGTTTTCATCTCTTACTTCCTTTTCCCTTATTATTTTATTTAGGTATTTTGGTGATTTGGCAAGTCCTATTTTGGATCCAACTTTTTATTATTAAGTATGTTTTCTCTCTTTGGAATTTTCTCTTGGTTTTTAGGGCTTACTATAGTAGCTTTTCAGTTTTCATTTTGTGAGTTCCCGAGAACCAGGTATTTGTTCTCTTGAATATTCTTTACAATTAAGTGTATTTAATCTCACAAGGTTGATTTAAGCCATTGTTCTAGTTTATAACAAATAGTGTTAAGTTTTCTTGAGTTTCTTTTCCGTCCTTCCTTGTCACTGAGGTACATTTACTGACTGCCATCCTTGAGAATATAAAGACCTAAAAAGAACCTGTACTGCAACATGGGAGGTTGTAACAATATAAATATATATATAAATTAGTTATTCTAAATACTGAGAAACATATTTTGTAAAAA
>NC_061092.1:63667911-63672911 GCF_015104395.2 Macrobrachium nipponense
GTTCATTAATTAACCTACATATCTTCGCCAAGAACCTCCTCCCCTGAAAGTGAGGAAGTTGGGAGAAGGCAACCAGAAGACGTCCTCTACTACAGCTATTGGGCTGCTATCAACTGCATATTAAGAGTCTTCATTCTCAGGACTTCTTCGAGAGAGATGAATATTCATCTTGCAAAAATTATCATCTCTCTCTCTCTCTCCACGCAATAATAATTATGAATAATGTGGAATTCCTCCACTTCTCCCGACATCGCCCAAATCCTCACCCTCCGACTGCCCAGGTTTTCATTTACACTAAGGAGATCTTTGCTCCAGAGCGAATTTCAACCGGGAATATTTAGAACAGGTGAAGTAACTTCGATAACGATATACATCTATCAACATTACCATTCGAGTTATAGTTGATGCAGCTTGAAGTCTCCAGATTTGAGAAGTTTTCTGTCCATTTATTCTATGAGTATTATGGCTGGACTCAGCAAACTGTCGGGTGAGGAGTAGTCATGAATTCCTCTCTATCTATCTATAAGGGGACGGAACCGCGGACTCAGATGGAAGCCAGAGTAACTGACCTGCATAGATCAACTGGTGACCCTTTTGGTTTTCACTCGAGACTCGTGGATTCAATCCCGATGTGAGGAACCTTCACTTTTATTGTTATTACAATTTTCAGAAAGTCAGTATTATCCAAGTTCCGCTGTCAACTTAGTGTTCACTTAGACGAGCGTGGATTTTTTTTCCTCCAGTTTATTCTCAGTATGATGAAGAATATCTTCTATGTATACATCTCAGAGATACGAACTATAAAAATGTAAAATCTTTAGCCGACATTTTTTTTCCTACGAGTTTTGCCGTATTTTTTCAAGAACTCTGTTTGTGTGTGTGTGTGTGTGTGTGTGTGTGTGTGTGTGTTTTAGCATGTGGGATGTTTTCCGTATGGAAGCTTGCTCAGCGAGACCAAGGCCACGTTTGGCTTGAAACGGTGATGCCTATAATATCCATCCAATAAAATCTGTTCATGTGATTAAAATCAAGTATACTCTCTGTGCTGCAAAGTCATCGTACTTTTCCAGTTAAGTGTCATTTGCTTGACTGAACTTCTGGTAGCATTTATTATTGTCTGAAGAAATGCGCTTTCTTAGTATAAAAATGAATATAGGTGCTGATCCTGGTCATTCGCATACTGGAGAACAAAAATCGGAGGGAAATTTGAAGGAAAAAGACAAGTAAAAGATTTTATTTACTTTTCAAAATCAAGGAGACAAACAAGATACAAAAGAGAAAACCTTCGTTGCAGAGGCAGATGTCCCAAAGGAAGCTGAGAGAGAAAAGATGCGCGACTCAATATTTTCCAGTTTTCCAGTAAAACGAATCGACCAGTAGTTACAATAAAAAGTCTGGACAACAAGAAAGACCCCAAAAATATTAAAAAGCGAGAAAATTCTTGATTTCTAACGATAAAAGTACTTTTATGGCCTTTTCCTTTTATCCTTTTAAAAAATATCTCGGACCACGCGTCAGTGAATGTAATTTGGACCTCACGTATACCGAGTTGAATTTAGATTTAGGCTTTTTTACAGCTGTTATTACTGCTCCCCTCTCTGCTCTCACATCCCCTAAGGCAATGTTTGACTGGACTGAAGAACATAGTCACATTTTGAAGCAATTGAAGAGCATCTTGGTTTCTAAACCTATCTTAAGGGTTCCTGATTTTAATAAAGAATTTTTCATGCAGATTGATGCCAGCAACAGAGCTTTGCATACATATATATATATATATATATATGTATATATATATATATATATATATATATATATATATATATATATATATATAATATATATATATATATATATATATATATACAATATATATACATATATATATATATATATATATATATATATATATATATATATATATAATTTTATTCACGGCTTTTCTATGCTTGCAAATATAAAGAAAATTACACCAGTATTATAACTTCATATACCTTGGGAAGACCTTTCACCCAAAAGCGCCTACACTGACCAAACTTCGCACTAAACCTTTACAGGATGATACAGCTGTGCCGGAGACTTACCTAATCACCAATCAAAAGAAATAGGCATTAATCTAAACTCTGATCTACATGTACACACATGAAGTTAATGATAAACTATCCTTCTTATATACTGATACGTATTTCAAACTCAGATACCGAAATGGAAGTGGTTTTATTTTTATTTAACATTCAGTATTTTGTCCCCTTACTATTCGCAAGTAATAATAGAACTTCTCTTTCCAATTAACGATTCCCTCAAACTCTTTCTTGATGTCGCTTGACCTCTTATTTGTGTATTTATGAGGGCACGATGTACATTTAAAGAGGGCAATTTAAGCCTGTTCCACCGATGTTCCAAAATCATTTTGTCTTATTTGATTCAGCCCTCTTCCTCCCTAAAAGCGCTTAGAGTTTCAGGAACTCTGGCGAATTAGAGGCACTTCTATGAAGCCAATTATACTTCCTTGAGGAGAGTTTTCAGGTGTGTTTAGAACTTAACCTTTCTTGCTTGGCTTCTTTCCACACACCCTTTTCTTGCTGAGACTACTGAGTCAAAGGCATTTCGTCTTTCAAGGGTCCAAGTATTACTTCCAATTTGAATTAATTTCAAATCCATCTTTGGGCCATGAAGGTGCTCATTCTCTATGCATTACATTCACCTTGCAGTGGAGAAGTCATGACTGCGTAGTAGGCCTGGTCGACGCATCTAGTAACTATTCAAACAATACTGGGTACAACTTGCAAACAGGGAAGTCAACCGGTTCGTTTAATCCCTTTTGCAAGTTTCCAGTAATGTGGGATTGCTAACTGATTCTAGTAAGAAGAAACTTTTTTTTTTCTTTCTTTCTTTGTTTCGTTTGGTAAGTCTTCCCGTTTTAAAAAAAACGGGAATCATTGTATTATGAATACATTCACAGATACAATGATTCGAGTGGGACTGATCGCATCAGTTGATTCAGCTGTGAGTGGCTACCAGCATCAACTTGGAGTCAAGAATAAGGAATGCGGCTAATAGCCTCATCCATAAAGATTTGCTGAAAACTACTATCGTTTCCAGAGGCCGTGTAATGGTGTTCTTCTCAAATATCTAACAAACCGGCTTATTGACAGATGTGCTTAATTAAGCCGTTTACTCTTAGAAAAAAGAGGTACTTCTTCCCCTCCTTCAGAGCGTTTCGAAGAAGTGGTATTTAATCACGTAACTGTGACGCAGAGGTTCCCCCAACCCTCCTTCGTTGTTTACACTTATGGCTATCCTAGTACTCCAACCCCCCCCTTTCTTCATGCCTTCTTTCCTTCATTCCCATTGTTATTAGGCTACCGAGTAAATCCCTGTTAGGAAAGACTGTGTACTGCACATAAAAAATGAGGACGGAAGAGCAATAAAATGTTTTATGGTGGTAGATAATGATGAGATGGTTAACACAAATTATCGAACATAATAGAAGAGGTTTAAAACAGGGGTGTGGAATCGCACTGAGAGATATTCTACTCGGACTCCTACAAATTTTAGATTTACGACAAAAAAATAAATAAATAAATAAATAAATAAAAATAAAATAAAACATTAGTAGAAATAGAAAACAATTTTTTTCCTTGAGAGAGTTTTATATTTGGAATGATGTTATTGGGGCAAGACTGGAGCAGGATTCAGAAATAATTTCACCGACTTCGACTCCTACCTCAGAGCCCTTTTAGTACATCCAAGGTAATCAATCGGCAGCAGTTGTAGTAGTAGCTCTGAACTATTTTATATATCACATTTCAAAATGTGTATCAAATGGCCAATGTCAATGCCCTTATATGAAATATCTTTTAGAAGTCTACCTTCTAAGGAATTCAAGCTACTCTCTCTGGTGAAATTGATATGATAAATTATATCAAACAATGCTCTCTGTCATTTTCTTCCCGGCAATTGATGTATCGAGTAACCTGTGTTGTATGGAAGAATGAGTCCTACGGCTTAACCTAAAGAAAACTATATTTCTATTGCTTTACCAACACTCGCTTGAAGTGCGAAGTGTAGGGTTAGCATGGCTTCTTTCGTCTCCTGTCATAAGTCTCATTCTTGATCTTCAATGTAAGTGAGTGGGTAAGATATAAAAGGTTGGTCTTGTGTTTAGGTAAAGTCTAAAGTCACGAATCACATTACCAGGTATGCTGAACTTTTACTGACAAAGAATTTCGTATTGCTTGGGGTAGGTCATATGACAATTATCTATGGAGTTAAACGGACGTTTAACAATTCGGGGATGGGAGGTACAGGGGAAGAAACGTTATACCAACGTCACTGAGGGACGTCATCACTTTTGCGAATGTGTGGGTGGCTAAGACTGGCTTTAGCCTCATTTTCTTAAGTAAAAAAAATTAATGAAACGTAATTGGCCAATGCACAGTATTTCCCAAAATTAAGCCATTGATGAAGCGCTCCCTGCTTTGATATCATGGAAATCCATCGTTAGTTTAGGAGTTATTTAAAAAAAAAAAAAACACTATTACACGGCCTCTGGAAACGTTAGTAGAAAGATCTTATACTTCTGACACAAGCCCTTCCAAAGCGAAAAACTGGCTTTGTTAGAGTGTATTCATACAGACATGTACTCATGTTATGTAATGTATGTATGTATGTATGCATGTATGTATGATATGAAATAAAAATATATATGTGAGTATCCCATACTATCCATTGTGCTACTGTGATCCAGCTCTTTGAGGTGCAAATAAAACCCATTGCCACCCAGAGCATTAAAGTGTGAGGGAACCTGATTAAAGTAATGTTTATACAACATTTTATTATGGTTGAAAGT
This sequence comes from Macrobrachium nipponense, assembly GCF_015104395.2. Classification (NCBI taxonomy): domain Eukaryota; kingdom Metazoa; phylum Arthropoda; class Malacostraca; order Decapoda; family Palaemonidae; genus Macrobrachium; species Macrobrachium nipponense. The sequence goes on from NC_061092.1 coordinate 63,672,761, forward strand.
GGCCGTTACAGTTCATACATACATGCAATGAATGTATGAATCAATATCACATTATTATTATTATTATTATTATTATTATTATTATTATTATTATTATTATTATTATTATTATTTTTTTTTTTTTTTTTTTTTTTTTTTTTTTTTTTTTGCT
>NC_061092.1:63677911-63689633 GCF_015104395.2 Macrobrachium nipponense
ATAGGCAATATTTATTAAATACATGCAAAGCAGCATATGAATAGTAAAATATACGTTATTCCACACCTCCCCTCTCTCTTTTGCGTTCAAAGAGGTATTTTGAACATATTAAACAAATTACATGTTGTAAATTTATCATGTACACATGTACGAACCATTGTTGCATATGTGGCACGGGGCTTTGTACGCTCTGTGGGCCTGTCTAATCTTGGAGACCTGCTAGGGAGGAATTGATGACTTTTCCATGTCTGGGCTAGGGACCACAGGGAGATCAGAGTTGTGAACTTGATCGGGGCTGGGCACTGGATATAGGAAGCGACGGTTCCAACGTAGCACTCGACCATTCGGGAGGCGGATCTCGTACTCACGTGATCATGCACCACTGTCATGGTAATCGCTTTATAGCAAGGAATTATATATTTAAGGAAATTAAAATGCTTTTTTTTTCAAGTAGGTATGCAGCAAAGAGGCATTCGTGCACGTGTTGGAGGTGCCTGTTCTCATGATTGTTCTAGAATCGTCAGGTATGATATGGAACTCAACAGGCGCCGACTTGTTGTTAGGAACACCGTGATTTATGATGCAACACTTTGTCTAGATCCTTCTAAAAATTTCTTGTTGTCTCCGGAGTCTGTGACGTTCATGCTCCGGCCCTCCTTAGGCCCCGCACCCCCAGGTCGCCATATATATATGACTGATGAAGTAGGAGAGAGCAGAGAGCTGAGATCATCAATTAGAGACCAGCAGAGAAGGCAGAGATCAGAGCAGAGATCATCAGAGAGAGAGATAAGGATGTAGGATGAGAGAGGAAATAGGCGCTCGAGAGTTTGATCGGAATCTGGTCAAGTCGTTGTCAGGGAGTGGACGACTGAGATATTTCAATGTTGAGCAAGCCTTCAGAGAAGAAACGTTCTACAAGAGGTTTCGAGGAGTTCCTGCCCTTCGAGTATCAAGAATAAGACATTGTTTTCCGCAATACAGAGTCAAGAAGACTCTCCTTTTGTGATGCCTCCGCTTCGAGCATTGATTTCCGACAGCTGCAAAACTGGCCAGCAAGTATTTTCATTACCTCACTGTTTCCCGAGTTCACGCATTGTAAGATCTTACTTTTGTTATATAAATAGGATAAACCATTCTGCATTTATCTTTTTTAGTAAGCTTGTAAATATACCTTTGTTCTGTTTGTGTATCTTTCTATATTCGTATCCCCAGTTTCAACTGTTGGTGTTGAATCTTTTTTGTTTATTATAATATCGAACCTGTAACAGACCTCGGTCTGTAACAACCACCCATGACAATCCCAACTTTGTCCCATCAGTGGGATGTCGAGTTCTGGAGGCGGACATGTTGGCCCACATTAAGCCTGGGCCAGGGGGCAGGTGTGAGCATCATAGTTGTGCTGCACCTAAGCAGCTCTGGCAGTGGTTCGGCGGTCACAGTCATGAGCCTTTTCTTGCCAATCTTCATTGAACGACTGAGGATGAGCGGGCACACATGTACAGAGAGGGTGACCATACAGTACCTGAATCAAGTGCTTGACAGCCTTGACGGCGGCCTGGCACGTCCATTAGATTGTGTGCAGTGTGGCAATGACGCTATGTGGTGTACACCCAACGTTTTATGAAGTCGGCTAAATTCTTTACTGGTAAACTGAGGTCCTCCATTGGTGAGTAGGCGCAAACAAACGCCCACCTCTCTGAAGTAGCGGCAGAAGTGCCATATGATTGAGGAGGCAGTAGTGTCGCCCTTGCAAGGGACAACCACATGCCAGCGGAGAGGCAGTCGGCGACTACAAGAAAGGGCTTCCTAGCTACCTGGAAGAAGTCCGCCAATACCGGCTCAAAGGGCCTAGATGGATGGTCGTCGTTATAAAGAATCTGTATACTTTTTGGATGCTCTTAACACTAACAATAAAGCATTGGCTGTGAATGTAAGATAGTTAAGAAATTCTGATTCTGTAACAGGATTCGGATCTGCATCCAGAATATGAGAACGAGGTCACATTACCCACATCACGAGAGAATAAAAGTCTGCTGCCCGCTCGTGTACATATATGTCTTATGAATTCGGATACATTTACTAAAGGTGGAATAGTGCCATCCTCACTCTCGCAGCCAAGTGGCTAACCGTTCTCATTGCTCTTAAGGATATATATATATATATATAATATATATATATATATATATATATATATATATATATATATATATATATATATATCGTTCATTTTTAACCAGGTGCATATGCAAATTATAATATTGTAACAATCCCATTGCTCTTATAACTTTTCGAAGTAAGGCTCTAGTGACAAACGTAATCAAAATGTATGAAAAATTCGAGAGGCAAGGCAATTTTTACTTTCTGTTCTCCACTGTTCCTGGCTTAAACTGGATCTGAAAAATAGTTTGGTTTCACTGTGGAGAAAAACTATTTAAATTTTGTTGTATGAAGGGTTGCGTTGCCTCTGAAAAAAGATTCTTTTTTCTCTTCTGAAATTACTTTCTTTTATTTGTCTTTCTCGTTTGAAACTAGAAACGTCGTTCCTTTCCGTTAACGGTGTCTGAACCTCATTTGAGATTTAAATGGTTCTTCATTTTCTTTTCAGAATTTGCAGACCAAGTGCATCTAATGTTGCTTTCTTTGTTCTAATATTCTTAGTATCCTGGCGGCTGGATTCATCGCACCCGCTTCAGAGTATGGAAAATATTCTCAAGTGAGTCTTTTGCAACAATTGTAATTTCTTTTCAAAAATAATGCTTAAAAGAATTGAATCCTTATATATTTATAGTAAACTCACGGCATTTGAGGCGTGTTCAATGAGCATATGTAATCAGTGCAATAACTTCTTGGATAAGTGTTTGTGTCTCTTAGCCATTGTGAATCATTATCTATCCTTGAGTAAAGAATCTAGTACCTGTTAAGCATTCAAGCTCGAGATAAGAATGAAGCCATGTAGAAGCGTCTCTATCCTTTAAAAGTAATTTACCAACCTTACAAAAACATCGCACATTCAAACGACTGAGTATTTTTCGCAAATAAACAATTTCCTTTGATTAGGTGGCCTTACAAGAAAAAGGCAAAATAGTTCCTGCTGTTTCTATTCTAAAATAAATTTAATATTGGTTGGACATATAGTGCAAAAAAAATCAACAGAACTTTGCAAACCTGCACCTTGTGATATGGAAGTATGTACTTATGTATTTAGGAATAAATACCTTCTGGAATGTTGAGTCATCACTCATAATAATTACAGTTCTGATATCTATAATTATAAAATAATGTGTGATATATATTATATTTTGAAATGTGTCACTAAAATTCAATTAATATTCTTATTATTCCTCATTCTTGATACATTTATTTTATTTATTTATTTATTTTGGTGAGGGTCATAACTTAACTTGCTCATTTCATCCAGTCTTTCATGACTCGTTCCGTTGATGAAATAATGTTTTTATTGAATTTTCTAAACTTGATTCACCTTTTGCACAATATGCCTGAGATGTCAATAATAGATATTGATTCTAAATTAAGCAAAATAAAATTCGATAACTATTTATGAAGACATGAGTCATCATTAGCTTTAATCGCTTACAACACCTTTTATATGCAACAGTTTAAAATAGAACTCTGGTATTTATGCAATTACAGTAACATTTCCTGAACAGTATCTCTCAATCGGTCACAACAAACAAATAAAAAAATGTGTCGAAGTGTCTTCGGCGCAATCGAGTTTTGTGTATAACATATTAAGCTGTATAAAACTATCAGCTGCATGATCATCCAACAGCGCTTCAGTTGCTTCCAGAGGCGGTCAAGTCAAGGTACGTCGAACGCCTCCAGTAAGCGCTGCCAGGGGCACGATCAATGGCTAACTTTAACATTTTAAAAAATACTGAGACTAGAGGGTTGTAATTTGATAAGTTTGATGACTGGAGGGTGGATGATCAACATCACAATTTGTAGTCCTCCAGCCTCATTTGTTTTTAAGATCTGAGTGCGGACAGAAAAAGTGCAGACGGACAGAACACTATAAAAAGTATTGGGTATGTTCATTCTATAATTGTAGCATTCAAAAGGTGGTAATATTTTTCTCATGAATTAAAAACATAATCGTTTAGACTTTGGTAACGTCTTTGTGAAAACCGTCATTTTCTTTTATTTCTGCATGCTTGGTTTTCAATTCGAGGTTACTAAGTGTGCAAATAATTTTGGCTTTTGTTCTGTATATAGTGTGATATGGAACCCATTCCAGAGCTCCTGGATCGCATTTCGACTAATTGTGAGATATCCAGATATTTAATTATCGATTTCAGTAAATGCTCAAGATTTTGCAACGCAAGGTCGCTGATCTTATGCACAGTTTACTTAATATTTAAAATTCTCTCTCTCTCTCTCTCTCTCTCTCTCTCTCTCTCTCTCTCTCTCTCTCTCTCTCTCTCTCTCTTTATTTACGAAAAGGTCGTCATTAATTCCATAATCATTGGAGTAAAACCGATAGAGAACCTCCTCCTCCTCCTCCTCAAGCAAAAGATGCCGTTGTCTTCCTTTTTTCATGATTAGCCAAATGGAAAATGAACTCAAAAGATTTTCTGTGAATCAGTTACCCTTCTGTCTGAGCGCCTGTGAGTCTGTCTGCAAGTCTGTCTGTCCCTCTCTCTGGAAGTCTTGTGAAAGGACACCGGATATATTTGTAATAACAAGGTCCTTGTCGTTCATTTCATGAAAGCCAGATTTGATAAAAATTCTTGTTATAGGAAGATACCGATTATATGGTTTCAATAGTCACTATGAAAAGCCTATTTATTTTTATTTCCTCCAAATGAGACTGTGAAGAAAGCCTCACCGATAACCAATAACCTTATTCATACAATATTAAACAGTAATACTTTTGTCAACCGTCTTATGTCACCAGAGCTTTATTCACACTGCAAGAATTCTCCTTTCCCTCATTCCGCAACTTCCATCCCAAACACTTAGCTATCTGTCCTTCCTATTCTCCGTAACAGCAAAACAAAAATAAATAAATGAATAAATAAATAAATAAATAAATAGATAATACAAATACAAATAAAAAAAATATCTGCATCATTAACATCAAAACATCCATATTTGACTCTAAAAAATCTAGCATAAGCTTCTTTTCTTTATTGAAAACCTTATGGATTAATATTTATTTTTTATCAGTTTTCGTTAATAAAAATTACCGAATGCAGATTGCGTTCACTCGATCACCTGGTAAGTTTCACAATCACTCTGAGATGCGTGGAAGCTGTAAAATTCTTTTATTATCTACCTTAACAAGTCAACTACGTGATTATCATTTCCTGAGTAGAGGAGTAAAATACAATTTATTCGATACTAATTTGCATCACTGTACCCCTGATCATCTGTAACCAGTGTGGCATCATTTCATAGGATATCAATTAAGCGATTCATCTACATTCCCTCGCCCGGTGAAATCACAGCCCTCCACTTGGCACTTCTCTTCCTTGCGATACTTTTCATCAGGTCCCACGCTACTGACACTTCCTGGAGCAGGATTGTCATAACAATACACACACACCCACACACATATCTCTCTCTCTCTCTCTCTCTCTCTCTCTCTCTCTCTCTCTCTCTCTATTATATATATATAATATATATATATATATATATATATATATATATATATATATAGAGAGAGAGAGAGAGAGAGAGAGAGAGAGAGAGAGAGATATGTGTGTGTGTGTGTGTGTGTGTGTGTGTATGTTTATGAAAACATTCCTGCTCCAGAAATAGAAGTGCCTAGTGGAGGGCTGTGAATTCACCGGGCGAGGGAGTGTAGATAAATGGCTTAATTGATAAATATAGATATATATTATATATATATATATATATATATATTATATATATATATATATATATATATATATATGTTTGTGTGTGTGTGTGTGTGTGTGTTTGTGTGTGTGCGCGCGCACGTATGCACAAGCTTATATACTTACTTGAGAATATAAATGAGTCTGCTTTCTCTCAGAACTTTGGTTGTCTTGATGTTGATAGAAACGTGAAGAACCTGCAACGCAGATTTCATTTTGTGAGTGAAATATGTTATACTACAAGTCCCACGAATTACGATTTATTTGCTTGGCGGTTTTCAACTCATTAAACTTGTGGATTGAATAATGGTACAGTTTCCAATACTGCTATTATTTAGAAAAATGCTGAATTATTCCTGGATGTTCATCATAATGGCGTGCCTAACTGGAATGTTCTAGGTATTTAATTGTGGTACAATACTCATAAGTCATTCGTGAGTGACAGTATCATGATACGAAACGTGCGAAGTCAGGCTAACAAGATAGCAAGTAAGATATTTTTGTATCTACCATTCAATTAATTACATTCCCTAAGAAAGAAAAAAAAATGGCTTACAGTTTGGGCCATTAATAGCTTTATATACACCATTTAGGTCAAAGTGACCTTGTTAGCCTTATAAAGCAAAATCGTTATGGAAATATGCGCTTCCGATTGAGATAAACGCCTCTTAAGAATAATAAAATGGAACATTTTAGTTATGGCTATACTTTACATAAACGAGAGAGAGAGAGAGAGAGAGAGAGAGAGAGAGAGAGAGAGAGAGAGAGAGAGAGAGAAAGTAAAATGCGGAGAATTGCTGAAACATGGCTAATATTTATTCTGTATTTCCCCTCCCCCAACAACTCAATACACTGTTGCAAAAGGTAGCGTATTCTAGAGGAATCCGGTACGTCACGCACAGAGTATTAGTCAAAGCAAAGGCTTCAACAGTAATCTGTTTTTCAAATAAAAAGAGGAAGGAAAAGCCTTTTTGTCTCACAGAATTCTTTCCTTATGTAAAGTGAAAGTAAAGCCAAATGAAACACTCACTGAAGACTGATGAAACGTATCGTCTCAGGATTTTCAGGACTCTTTAAAAACCCATTTATTGCGAAAAAAATTCATTAACAATATACCTATATCAAGGGAAAAGGCTTTTTCTCAGGTCCTGATAAGATTTTCTGTACCCCTGGAACTCACTTGAATTTCAAAAAAAATCTTACTCTACCGTATCATCTATTTTTCTTAAAGTCCAAATAGATTTTCTTTTATGAACCGCATGATACTTATTTCTGTTTAATGGTTTTACCTCTAATGGATACTTCCATACTGCCTTTTCGTTTATAAGACTTTATATAAAAGTGAAAATGTGTTAAAATTCTTAACCTTTTTCGTTCAAAAAATCAAGTTTTCCACAGAGTTAAAACGCTCATCGAAAAACATTCAAAATTGCTTGCGAGAGAAAACTGCTTTTTCTTGATTTTTTGTTTTTCGTAATTTATACGTTTATTTCCCTCTGAAATTTCAGTGAAAAGCTTAGATGTCTTGAAATAGTGTTGATAAGTAGAACTTGAAAATAATTTATTGTTGCATTTTGTAATAGTTCACCGTTGGGCGCTGTTGGAAAATTTGTTATACCCTTACCATGAAATGTATTTTTCAGAGTCGATTTACTGTCAAAATGATATTTCCCTCAAATCGTATCTGCTAAGAATTTCCAGATTTTATTTCAAAACGCAATATATAACAATACAAAAAATAAGTACCGCTGTTTCTGCCTATTTAGCTGTAGAAACACATCATGCACATCTGGACTTAATATTTTATTTCGATTAATTGAATGAGTTTTCTTCTTTTCGTGTTCTAAGCCACTTCAATAAAAAGCGAGAATTTCATCAGTATTTTTTGGTTTAGTAGAACACATAAGAGCCAATTATTAATTGTCAGGAAAGGCAAAGGCCATAAGTCTTTACCTTCACTTTCCAAATGAAGGAATGCTGAAGAATGTTTAATAGACTAAGAGATCGTAAAATAATCAGTATACCGTTTTGTTCCATGCATCGTTAAAAGAGAAATCTCTCTCTCTCTCTCTCTCTCTCTCTCTCTCTCTCTCTCTCTCTCTCTCTCTCTCTCTCTCTTTGGCCGGCCGTCACTCACATAAAATAGCTATTTGATATCCAAAGCATCTTGCAATAATTAGAACATTCTCTGGCCTTGCTCTTCAAATATTTATTACAATGATGAAGCAATGGATTTGTTAGATTTGGATGCAAAGCAATTGAAATCGTGAATATTGCTACGGCATTTTCAGAAATACCTTTTATTTATAATTAAGGTAGATGTGAGAATGCTTTCTTTCTCTCTCTCTCTCTCTCTCTCTCTCTCTCTCTCTCTCTCTCTCTCTCTCACACACACACACACACAGTCATAAGAAAGCAGAGCAGTGCAACACATTATCTCCCCAAAAAAAGATGATTTACATTCGGAGTTATGAGAGTCAGAAATGTTGTGAGTAATGCAGTGTCCAGGGGAACGGTCACTATTAATTAATTTAGCGAAAAACAGAAAAAAAAATATTTGAAATTAAGCCTTGATCCTTACATTTTCGTGCAATAGTTCGCAGGCCTTGAAAGTCTATTCAGCTTCCATGTTTAGTAGTTCTTATCCATAAGGCTGCTGCATTCAATATTTTATCCCAATTTCCTTCTTAAAATAGTGTTCATAAACACTTAAAAGAATTACAGCAAGTTTTTCAGTACTATGCTAATAATTTTTCCCTAGATATGCGAAGAAAAAAATATTAAAAATAATGAGAACTCCATAGATAGATAAGAGCATCCAAAACTGTTTTTAAAGATGTCTTGGTAATCCTCTATATATACTAGATCTACCAGACCAGGACTTCTTTCCAACCCCGACTCATCCGCCCTGAAAAAAGCAAGAAACTCCTTTTGTCTTTTTTGGAGTGTGTATTTTTCAAATACCTCTGTATTGACATAGTGGAGGCGTTGGCGCCAAATATCGAGCTCAGGATGAGCAAAGAATGGGAGGAATAGAAAAAATCCCCTCCGTGATCTGAATATCAGTCGTAGGTAAATATCGGGGACGATTAAATGGAAAATCAAGTGGAAGTTTTAGCATCGCAAATAAAAATGGTTCTTGTTTATTTCCGAATAATTGAAATTTATATTTGTTAATATAGATGACGAAAAGGTCTATTTCCCTTCGAGCAACAGAAAACATGAGATGACATTTCATAACTTGCATAATGTTACGGATCGTGAGTCTGCTCAGGTACTTTATTACAATAAACAAAAAGATTCAACACCAACAATTGAAACTCGGGATACGAATATGGAAAGAAACTCAAACAGAAGAATAGTTTATTTACAAGTTTATTTACAAAGATAAATGCCGAATAGTTTCTCCTATTTACATAACAAAATTAGATCTAACAATATGTGAAAAGGGGGAAACAGTGTGGTAATGAAATAGTTACTGGCCAGTTTTGCAGCTGTTGAGATTAGTGCTCGAAGCGAGGGCTACAAAAAAGGCGACAGTAGAAACTTCAGACAGCTTCTTATCTTCGTACTGCAGGAAGGAATGCCTAAAGTAAGTCCACACTATGCCATAATGTATCAGCTACGTGATGCAGAAGTGGTGTTGAATAAAAATTAATAGCGGCCAAACTGTACTTCAACACCGTTCACTTGTTCTCGCAGTTCAGCTTTCAACGGTAGGATGTCTGCCGATGATGTACTTTGCCAGGAGACTCTACTGTTAGGTTTGTAGTTCGCTATGAGTGCAGAAAAGAAAACTTTTTGAGGAAGAAGCGTAGAACCTTGTGGTGTAAGCAATGGCTTTCTCGGCGACATCTGAAGGGAGGCTTCAATGAAATATTTTGGGAGATACAAGTCGAAAATCCAACAGAATTTGAAAATTACACAAGAATCCTGTATTTTATAAATTGTTGGAAAAATTGAACCATACATTTGTAAGGAGGACACCAGCTTTCGAGACAGCATATCACCAGGAGCTCATCTTGAGGCTGCACTACGCTTTCTTGTAGCTGGAGTACCGTATGCAAGCCTCCAATATTCAACCAGGATTTTAAAACAGTCTCGGTCTAATCATCCCCGAAACCTGTGAAGCCATCTTATAATGTCCTTAGGGAGGATTATTTGAAGATAAGGTTCAAATATAGATACAAAGTACACAGATATTTTTTTATTACAAGAAACGCAGCTCATGAAAACACCATAACTTCGGAGTGTAGAGGTCTTCCGTCCCAGCTCCAGACTTCTGTGATGCTTTGATTGCAGACATTTCCCTGTAGAATCGTGTCTTCAGGGTGTGCAGCTTTTTTAGTAATGTCTTCATTCCACAATGTACAGTTTACTAAATTCAATAATTGATTTTTTTCTCAGATGGTTTTTCTCATTTTTTCTTGTACTGCTTGCATTTTGATGTTTCCAAACAGATGGATGTTCCTTCTTAGTAATTCAATAAAATATATTGTGGTATCCTTGCCACCCACTCAAGGGGTTTTGGCGGGTGGTGGTGATTGAGCCATCAGCACTGGAGCTGAGCGGACGTCTTCCCGCTATTGAATGATGGTGCATCACTGAGCTGAGTAATGAAATGGTTCTGACCCATGAACACGTTGGTGATGCGGCTTGTTGTTGAATAAGTAGTTTTTCAATGCATCCATCTAAAGCCCCGTACACACATGCACTATGATGCTAGCAGTGTTAGATGGATGCGTTGAAAAACGACTATTTCAACAAGAATGAAATCAACCGATTTTATTTTTTCTTTAAGAGAAACAAGAATCAAACAACAGGGAACAATTCTGCATAAATCTTTAGCTATAAACAAGCACATTTCTCAATTCATTCACCCAACCGTGCAAAAATAGAAAACGGTCAGCAGGCTACTCATTCTGAAAAATCTCCAGAAAGGCTATCAGCTATAACATTATCCTTTTCCCTTATATGAACTATCTTCAGGTTATAGTCTTTGTAATTCTTAAACTCCAATGCATTATCGTTATTTCTTATTCTTAACCTTTGCAATCATCCGATACTATAGCATGTATACAGTGCCCTTAGTATAATTCAGTCACTGCTCCAGTTTAGGCTAAGTTATTCCTTCTTTGGAACTAACCACCGTTTTCATATTTTTACGTTCTACGTTTAATATAAATCTACCCCAAATTCCACCCAATATGACTAATTAAGTAAACTGAATGTTTTGTGGGCCTTTGGCCGGTAGGAGGTTAGTCTGGGATCTGGCCACGTTCAGCTACCTACTCCCGGCCTTTGCTCATACCGAAGCGCTTATGTACAAATGATGATATATATTACCATATTTAGATGTGCTTCTATCTGAAGGAGATTCGTTCATCGGTAATGAAGACGAAGAAATACTTGAGAATCCAGAAAACGAAGTTATCATCGAGGCTGATGATAGTGACAGTGAAAGTGGACGTCCGATTCTGATCACCAGGCGGGTGGACGACGTCTGTGATACTCATGCCAATTTTGAAGAAAGACTTTACGATCCAGATTTCCCATTAGAAGAAGATGGTGATGGCGGTGATTATCATAACAGTGAATGAAAAATTTGTAGCGCTGATGTACATAGCATTAGAAAAATCAACTTTACAGGAAATCAAACAATTTTTCTGTCCAAATAATACAATGCATTTACCCATGGATTTTTTCCATCTGTTCTCACTGAATTGTTCCAGTTTATTGCGGATGACACAAATGTTTATGCAAAGAAGAAAATAAAATCAATCTTTGTCGCCCGCTCCACAGCAAATATTCTACTTGGCATGGTGGAAAGATGTTGACTGCTGATCAGATGATGGCATTTC
>NC_061092.1:63690133-63707633 GCF_015104395.2 Macrobrachium nipponense
GAAAGAGAAAGTGAGAAGAAGCGATAGATAGGCTAACAGGGTTAAAAAGAGAAGGAATGGAAGAGAAAGTGAGAAGGTTGTTAATTATCTTCTGTCTCGAGCTCGGTTGTGTCTGGTTCCATGAAAATGGACCTGATGTGATTCCGGAAGAAAAGAATTGAAATAATCTTAAGCAACATATGAGTCACGGCCATATTATTTTACCCTCACATTTTCTTCATCACAGATGATTCTTGTGAATTTAATATATATATATATATATATATATATATATATATATATATATATATATATATATATATATATATATATATATATATATATATATATATATATATATATATATAATATATTATTGTTACAACCTCCCAGGTTGCAGTACAGGTTCTTTTAGGTCTTTATATTCTCAAGGATTGCATTCAGTGACAAGGGAGGGCGGAAACGGGGAGAAACTCAAGAAAACTTAACACTATTTATATAAACTAGAACAATGGCTTAAATCAACCTTGTGAGATAATACACTTAATTGTAAGAATATTCAAGAGAACAATACCTGGTTTCTCGGGAACTCACAAGAAAACATAAAGCTAGTACAGTAAGCCCTAAACAAGAGAAAATTCCAAGAGAGAAAACATACTTAATAATAAAAAGTTGGATCCAAAATTAGACTAGCCAAAATCACCAATAACCTAATAATAATAATGAGAAGGAAGTAAGAGATGAAAACAAGAAAAAAACCTTAATATTCCTACCTACAACACAAAGCTAAACAATGTGAACTCAGTCCACTAAATACCAATTCAAGTATCAATTATGACAATATACGTAAATATCTATCTAAACAATTGTCAAAATAACAAAATTGTCAAAAGCTTATAACTTCACCTCAAGTGAAGTACCAAAAAGGGGGTCGAATCCTTGGCCGTGATCAGTCCATCAAAACTGCTAACAGAAGGGCAAATACTGTACGCCAGGTACTGAAGGGCAACACTTTGTCCCGAGAAGAGGAACGATAATATGTCTTACCCTGCGGCAGCCTCCCTACTAGTCACCTAATGAGCCAAGTTGCTCTCACTCCCGTATACAGCAGCTGGACGAAAATGGATAACGGCGAGGTAAATCTAAAACCCAGTGCCGGGATACAGCGACGACACTTGTTTTACCCGTCAAATCCTCCGACGGGAAAAAGGGGCAGAATCAGCGGTCGCAGATGACAAACTCTGCTAGACTCCCCACTGCAGAGTGAAGGTCGCAGGTGACTACAACACCTGCGTGGAAAAATGCCGTGATCCAAGGACACACACGCACAAGAGAAGAAATATCCGAGCGAGTGGTCCGAAAGGTACAAATTTACTTCAATTTAATTTCCTTTTTCATAGTATATTTTCTCTTTACAATTACACAGTATCCTGCCTTATTCTCTTTTGACTACAGTTTCAGTGATCCCCATTCCATTTGGTTATTACGTTTAAGGCTGTAATATCCTCTTATGTTTTTTTATAATTTATACCTTTTAAGTTTTGCATATGTTACATAGCATTCTATTTGAAATTGTTTTTTTCATTTAAAGTAAAAAAAATCTGGCATTACCATTCATTATTTCTTTTGACATTTTCTTCTGAAAAATGTATGACATACATCTATGAAAACAGTGTAAAAGATATTTATTATGACTCATAAATCTACTGCATGCAACAATTTTTACTTTTCATAAGGTTGTTGGATATAAAGTCATCATTGGGAGAGAAATAATTTATTTACAATAATATCACAGCAATTCTAATAATATAATTATATACAAAATATTCATTACGAAGAATCTTCATCGTCAGATGATCTTAGTTCAATAACGAACGAGTCTATATATTTATCAATACATACATCCTTTGCAGGATCGCCTGTTTGCAAGTTTTCGCAATGCTTAACTGCATTTGCCCAGTTTTCAGCTGTCACTCATTGAATTGCTTCTCTGACGAGAGGTTTAAGATCGGCCATTTTGAAATAGTTTCTTTTTGCCACATAAGTCTTTACTTGGGCCCAAATCAGTTCTATGGGATTATATTCACAGTGATATGGAGGCAACCTAACCACTTGATGTCCCTTGTTGCGTGCCATTCTGTCTATAACATAATCATTTCTAATTCCCTACGACAGAGATTTAACCATTTCCAGTAATTCACACTTGTTCATATTATCACTTGGATTTGTACCATTATTCTTTAGCCACTCCTTCATGACGTCTTTTTTCTCTGCCATCGTCGGAGGTTTGTCAATTCGTACGGAATGATATGAGGCGTTATCCAAATCAAGGATAGACGATGGCGGTATATTTGGAAGAAGTTGATGCTTGAACCATTCTTCAAACATTTTAGAATTCATTTGAGGGTGGTAGTCACCATCATTTTTAGATTCAAACACCAATTCTGCAATTGGTACAAATCCTTCCTTAGAGCCACCATGCAGAATTATGAGTCTTTTCTCTTTTCCAGTCGGTGGTTTCACTCCCGTTCTTATCCATCTAGCAATAATTCACTGTATAGTTTTGATTTACCCAAGTTTTGTCTATGTATATCACTGAATCTCTCCCCTTCCTTCGAATCATTTTCATTTTCCTTAGAAATTTTGTTCTTGCACTAACAACATCAGGCCGTTCTATAAGAAATGATTTTCCGTCCACTCTTCCGTATTTAAAACCTAGTTCTTTTGAAATTATGCGCAAAGATTCCTTGCTTCCACTAAATTCCATATTCTCTTTAAATTCACACAAGATTTTATCAAGATTAGGTTTTTCTTCTCTGACATAGAAATTGAGAACAATTTTCCTCAGACTCCCTTGCCTCTTTGCAACAACGATGAATGGTAGCTTCGCTCAACTTTGTTGCTTCAGTGGCACGTAGAACTGATTGCGACACATCACGAAGTGGACCGCCATTCAATTTTTCTGTGACGAATTACTTATAAACGAAATAAGCGGTTCGTCGGGCTTTTCCTGGCAGATGACCGCATGGAGACTCTTCCATGATAAACCGTTTCACAGCGTGCTTTGTGTAGGAATGAATTCATTTCACTACTGACTATTGTTCTCGGTAACCTAATCAAGAAGTCATTCTTTTTAGCGCTAAAGTTCTCAGCTAGACCGGGCGGTGGGGGTTATCCAAAGGGTAGCTTAAGAGAGAAGTCCTTTAAACTTCATGGTTTAATAGGCTTGGCCCACCTGCATATCGCCTGTCAAAGGTCACAAGAAAAGTGGCAGCGTCTTTCGAAACATCCGTCAAGTTTATAGATGCGATTTCTCATTTTATTTACAAACAGAATTATAATCACAATATGTGAACGCGTAAGTTCATCAAACATGCTAAAAAATTTAAAACTACCCATTTATTTATTGATTCTTGTGTTATATAGTAAGGTATTCAAAACTGGGTAGTGGTAGATGGGGCAACAGGGTTCTTACCCAAAGAAGTAAACAATCTATCAGTTTAGATCTGTCTAACTATAGTCACCTAACGAGCCAAGTTGCTCTCACTCCCATACAGCAGCTGGACGAAAATGGATAACGCAGCAAGTAAATCCAAAACCCAGTGCCGGGATACAGCGACGACACTGGTTTTCCCGTCAAAGTCCTCCGACGGGAAAAATCAGCGGTCGCTGATGACAACCTCAGCAAAACTCCCAACTGCAGAGTGAAGGTCGCAGGTGACTACAATACCTGCTCGGAAAAATACCATCATCCAAGGACACACACGCACAAGAGACGTATATCTGCGTCTGTCAGAATCCGTGGGAGAAATATCCGAGCGAGTGATCCGAAAGGTACAGATTCCAAGTCGTCCTCCAAATCAAAATAAATGCTGCGACAGGAAACAGTCAAGGTGAAAGCTTGGCAAGGCCTGAACTGCTGTTGACCGGTCCACCATGTCCACTCAACACCTTCCCAGTGTTTAAATCACCTCAAGTAAAAGAATAAAACAATCGTTAAAAACGATAGTTTCACTAATATACACAAAGGAGGAGGAGGAGGCGCAAAAACACTGACTAAGCCACTAAACTTCACGGTAACGTAAGAGTAAACATCGTTTTACGAAATGTTGCCCCGCCCATCCACTAGACAGAAATCCATTCACCTTATTCCATCGGCTCTGAAACCCATTGTAGTCAAGAATGGCTAACAGGATTTGGAATTGTCCCCGTGGTTGCAAAACTGCATTTGTCTTACGACTTGCAACTTTATACAGTCAAGAGAAAGCCCGTGGCCATACTTACTATAGTCTGAATAGGTAATTATTCAGTTTCTAGTTTAAATCCAATGTTTATGGTCTGATCTATATTTAGCGTAGCGTGATTATAATACTTGTAATGTCATTCAGGATTTCGAACATTTCCATTAACTATTCACTATGCCACCAAGAGAGAGAGAGAGAGAGGGAGAGATTGTATGTAAACAGTCTTTATATAACTATTTTTGTTAAATAAGCTTTTTATATCCAAAGGTAAATACAAGCTTATATGTGCTAAAAATCTCCAGCAGATCAACAGATCATCCGATATCAATTTTTTTTTTGCTGTCTCTTTAGTCTGTACGACCATGTTGGGTATAAAGACTTTATGAATGGCGGAACGATACATAGATGTGGGTGGGGTATCTGTGCTAGCGTAGTAATACTACTGTAGCAGTAGTGCCGCAAAATTAGTAATAGCAGCAATATACATGAATTAAACGTTTAGGCCAACTGCTGGGATCCCTGAGGATCATTTACCACTTCTTACAACTACTCGAGAAATGAGATTTTTTAGCTAGAAGTTAGATTTTTCTAATACAACATGGCCATGATAGCCTTCATTGTTATCCTGAATTATAACGAGGCCAAAGTGGGGGTGGAGCCTCATGACGTCATCATTCTGACGATAATTATTGTGAAGGGTTTAAAACCAAAATACGATACCTCTATTTTTTTTTTTTTAGTAAATAGGTAGATAGCCGAGAAATAAAATTGCTTGACATTGGATACAGCAGTTATCAAAGCAAGCTTGTCTACTATGTTTTTGAAAATTACCAACTATTCCCTACATCTTGTCAATCTGATTGTGACCTATAAAGTAGATTATAATTTCTTAGGACACTTATTTTGGGAGTTAGACTAATAAATCAAGTGTTTTTGTATTTATTAACATATTTTTGTTGTTTGTTCATTATGACGATTATCAGTGGAGAGGATTCAGAGTTCTTAAAGGTGTACTGCTTTGCTTGTATTTAAATTTTTGTCATTGTTGCCAGAGGTATAGCCTTCGTTACGTATAGCCAATCATCCATCGAGAAAGAGGGAAGAAATACTGTCATAAGTTACGTAACGAGTGCGTTCAAAACATTATCTCTGAGTAAGTTGGCCCGTCTTCAAAAAGGTCACTTTTACATTTATAAGTACCAAATTTATTCAACCTACGTAATGCAGAATACAGTCAAAATTTATGTGTAGATATAATGTGTATTCTAAATAGCATTATATCTATGAAATGCATAGATAAAAAGTTATTGCCAAAAAACCGTGTTACAGAAGCCCTGAATCTCATAGTAAAAAAGACGTCCTCTACTACAGATATTGGGCTGCTATCAACTGCATATTAAGAGTTGTCATTCTCATGACTTTTTCGAGAGAGATGAATATTCATCTTGCAAAAATTATCATCTCTCTCCTCTCTCTCTCTCTCTCTCTCTCTCTCTCTCTCTCTCTCTCTCTCTCTCTCTCTCAATCGTTGTTCAGTAACTGACGGTAAGGTAATGATAAAAATCAGTTTTTTATTATGTTGTAATACTTTCTTTATTGCCTTTTACTGCGAACACTTTTTAAGTCTTTCGGACTACGGTAACGATTCCGAGTCAGCACATATTTGGTACTTAAGAGTCCAGAAAAGGAAACTTAGCACCTCTGACATAATGATGTGATTTGATTTTCTGAAAGGTCTGATAGCGCACTCGGACACTGCATTTATTTAAAAAAAAAAAATAATTATCATACATGGCGGCACAATCAGTTGATCTCAGAAATTAAATTATATTTCTATGTAAACGAATTATCTTTTATCAAGTACTAAGCTATATCTTTAAATCAAATCTTTGTCTGTATTATAGTCACATTGTATGCGATACAGTTTGAAAAATAGCTACTTGTTTTAAAAGTACCAAGCGCCAACAGGTTAAATATTCGCAGAGGTTTCTTCGGCGTAATTGAATTTTCTGTACAGCGTGTAATCAAGGCCACCGAAATTAGATCTACCTTTGGTGGTCTCGGTATAATGCTGTCTAGGTTAGGTTTGGTTAGGTTAAGTTAGTTTCGAAACAAAACTGCAGTCGATAATTTGGGCGAGGGTAACAAAATAGTATTATTTTCAAAAAGATTATATGGTTGGGTCTGAAGATATGGTATCCCGCTTTTTTCTGGGAAGATGTGGGTACTCAGTTAAAGTTCGGAAATATGGCGTCAGGCCCTTTCGGACGTTCGAATCTCCCAGGAGCCAACCGTCATCAATATTAATTCTCCCTTGATAATGCTGTACATTCCACATCAAATGACGGTTGCACATTAATAGACAGCTATTATTAAGTAACTGCGTCGGTAAAATGCGCCACTTCTGAAAACATGATGGCACGTCTCAAGATATGAAACTTGGCAATGCAGTAACTTGTACAATAGCCTACTTAATTGTAGCTGGTTTATGAATGAACAAAATATTCATTATTTAATACAGTAATGATGAATACACAAAACATGGCAATGTGAAAAATATGATATAGCACATGACCTTAACCATATCCAAATTTAGTAAAGCTAGTGTTGTTTACTTCCATGAATGGAATCCACGCAATAATAATTATGAATAATATGGAGTTCCTCCACTTCTCCCGACCCCGCCCAAATCCTCACCCTCCGACTGCCCAGGTTTTCATTTACTCTAAGGAGATCCTTTCTCCTGAGCAAATTTCAACCGGGAATATTTAGAACGGGTAAAGTAACTTCGATAAGGATATACATCTATCAACATTACCTTTCGAGTTATAGTTGATGCAGCTTGAAGTCTCCAGATTTGAGAAGTTTTCTGTCCATTTATTCAGTGAGTATTATGGCTGGACTCAGCAAACTGTCACTTGAGGAGTAGTCATGAATTTCTCTCCATCTACATGGGGACGGAACCGCAGACTCAGATGGAAGCCAGAGTAACTGACCTGCTTATATCAACTGGTGACCCTTTTGGTTTTCACTAGAGACTCGTGGATTCAATCCCGATGTGAGGAACCTTCACTTTTATTGTTATTACAATTTTCAGAAAGTCAGTATTATCCAAGTTCCGCTGTCCACTTAGTGTTCACTTAGGCGAGCGTGGATTTTTTTTTCTCCAGTTTATTCTCAGTATGATGAAGAATATCTTCTATATATACATCTCAGAGATACGAACTATACATCAGTTCAAGTAACATGAGACATTCAATGTAAAATTTTTAGCCGACATTTTTTACCTACGAGTTTTGCCGTATTTTTTCAAGAATTCCCTGTTTGTGTGTGTGTATGTTTGAGTGTGTGTGTGTGTGTGTTTTAGAATGTGGGATGTTTTCCATATGGAAGCTTCCTCAGCGAGACCAAGGCCACGTTTGGCTTGATACGGTGATGCCCATAATATCCATCCAATAAAATCTGTTCATGTGATGAAAATCAAGTCTACTCTCTCTGCTGCAAAGTCATCGTACTTTTCCTGTCAAGAGTCATTTGCTTGATTGAACTTCTTGTTTTGTAGCATTTATTATTGTCTGAAGAAATGCGCTTTCTTTGTTTTAAAATGAATATAGGTGCTGATCCTGGTCATCCGCATACTGGAGAACAAAAATTGGAAGGAAATTTGAAGGAAAAAGACAAGTAAAAGATTTTATTTCCTTTTCAAAATTAGGGAGACAAACAAGATACAAAAGAGAAAACTTCGTTGCAGAGGCAGATGTCCCAAAGGAAGCTGAGAGAGAAAACACGCGCCACTCAATATTTTCCAGTTTTCCAGTAAAACGAGTCGACCAGTAGTTACAATAAAAAGTCTGGACAACAAGAAAGACCCAAAAAATATTAAAAAGCGAGAAAATTCTTGATTTCTAACGATAAAAGTATTTTTATGGCCTTTTCCTTTTATCCTTTTAAAAATATCTCGGACCACGCAACAGTGGATGTAATTTCGACCTCACGTATACCGAGTTGAATTTAGATTTAGGCTTTTTTGTTTACAGCTGTTTTTACTGCTCCCCTCTATGCTCTCACATCCCCTAAGGCAATATTTGACTGGACTGAAGACATAGCCACATTTTTAAGCAATTGAAGAGCATCTTGGTTTCTAAACCCCTCTTAAGGGCTCCTGATTTTAATAAAGATTTTTTTCATGCAGATTGATGCCAGCAACAGAGCTTTGCATACATACATACATATATATATATATATATATATATATATATATATATATATATATAAATATTGTAATGATATCTCCTATGAGTTAGTCTAGGAGTAGGAGAGGAGTCATTACACAAACACCCACATCACTTTATATCAAACCAGAATATTAAGGAACGTAAATTAAATATGAAAAGAAATGCTAGATATATATATAAAATTACCCATTACACAAATAACACAAGTTACTAATAAATAACAGCAGTACAAATCATACAAATGAAATAAGAAAAACTTACGAACACTTAATAATTGTAAATAATCACTTCACAAACACTCTTCAAGTATGTAAAACAAACTAAATGTAGTTACCACCACAGTTCAGCTGGAGAAGGAGGTTAAAGGTCCCGTAGTCTGAAAGCCAATGACATATGCTCGTATAAAGCCAAGGAGGTTAACAGAAAACGAGACTAAGCAAGGAGTCTCGAGACTGAAGGGACAGGTGGTAGCATACTTAATGATTATAGAGTACAGAAACATTATTCCCCGGACATATGATTAATACAAATCATATTTCTACAAAATATAAACATAATCGTAACAAATATATATATATTATATATAGTTATATATAATATATATATATATATATATATATATATATATATATATATATATATATTATATATATATATATATATATATATATATTTATATATATATATATATATATTATATATATATATATATATATATATATAATAATATATATATATATTTATATATATATATATATATATATAATAGATATATATATATATATATATATAATATATATATTTATATATATATTATATTATTTTATTCACCGGCATTTTTATGCTTGCAAATATAAAGAAAAAATTACACCAGTATTATAACTTCCATATACCTTGGGAAGACCTTTCACCCAAAGCGCCTACACTGACCAAACTTCCGCACTAACCAATCATGGGACGATACAGCTGTGCCGGAGACTTATCCAATCACCAATTAAGAGAAATAGGCATTAATCTAAACTCTCATCTATATTTACACACATGAAGTTAATGATAAACTATCCTTCTCATATACTGATATGTATTTCAAACTCAGATACCGAAATGGAAGTGGTTTTATTTTTATTTAACATTCAGTATTTTGTCCCCTTACTATTCGTAAGTAATAATAGAACCTCTCTTTCCAATTAACGATTTTCACAAACTCTTTCTTGAAGTCGCTTGACCTCTTATTTGTGTATTTATGAGGGCCACGATATACCTTTGAAGAGGGCAAATTAAACCTGTTCCTCCGATGTTCCAAAATCATTTTTATCTTATTTGATTCAGGCCTCTTCCTCCCCCTTAAAGCGCTTTGAGTTTCAGGAACTCTGGTGAATTGGATGTAATTTTATGAAGCCAATTATACTTCTCTGAGGAGAGTTTTCAGGTGTGTTTAGAACTTAACCTTTCTTGCATGGCTTCCTTCCACACGTACTTTTCTTGCTGAGACTACTGAATCAAAGGCATTTCGTCTTTCAAGTGGCCAGGTCTTACTTCCAACTTGAATTAATTCTAAATCCATCTTGATTCCATTAAGGTGCTCATTCTATATACATTGCGTTCACCTTGCCGTGGAGAAGGTCATGACTGCATAACAGGCTTGGTCGAATCATCTAGATAAATATTCAGTTAATACTGGGTACAACTTGCAAACAGGGAAGTCAACCGGTTCGTTTAATTCCCTTTTGCAAGTTTTCAGTAATGTTGAGATTGCTAACTGATTCTAGTAAGGAGAAACGGATTTTCTTTCTTTCTTTCTTTCTTTAAAGATCTATCCACCTGTTTCGTTTTGTAAGTCTTCCCGTTCTAAAACAATGGGAATCATTGTATTATGAATCCATTCACAAGAAACAATGATTCGACTGAGACAGATCGCATCAGTTGATCCAGCTGTGAATGGCTACCAGCATCAACATGGAGTCAAGAATAAGGTATGCGGCTAATAGCCTCATCCATAAAGATTTGCTGAAAAATAGATGATCCTACACTTCTGACACAAACCTTTGCAAAGGGAAAAACTGGCGTTGTTAGAAAAGTGTATTCATACGGACATGTACTCATGTATGTATGTATCATGCATGTATGCATGTATGTATGATATAAATAGAAATAAATGTGAGTATTCCATACTATCCATTGTGCTACTGTGATCCAGCTCTTTGGAGTGTATATAAAAACCATTGCGACCCAGAGCATTAAAGTGTGAGGGAACCTGATTAAAGTGATATTTATACAACATTTTACCATGTATGTACGAATTATTATTATTATTATTATTATTATTATTATTATTATTATTATTATTATTATATTATTATTAATTATTATTATTATTATTATTATTATCATTCACAAAAATAACAGTTGAAAATAACCAAACAAATTCTGTTGTAAAGTAAACGTTTGTAAATCAAAGAAATTAGGGAGATGTAAGAATTAATCTCTCACTGGTACGTAAATAATGCTGGGACACGACAGTGAGAGGAAATAGAAAGAAGAGAATCTTAAACCTATTCCTGCAGTTTATACAAAATACCCCCAAAAAACAAATATTTACACTTTCCACTGAATATATTAAAAAACAAACAAATAGATACATATTTTAATGTTAAATGCTGTATGTGGAGCGGGGCTGAAGTGATAAGGCTGTCCAAGTTGCACGGAAAAAATACATATACCCTTAACAAATGTCAAATTCAGAGAAAGCCATTTTACGACTCTGAAGCACAAGCAGGCAGGAGTGGGAGGCGAGCAAAGTAGGGTAAGCAGTGGAGAAGTCCAGGAGCCACAGGATCGTAACCCGCTGCCACGGGTCCAATATGAGGTAATCCTCTGAAGGTAAAAAGATCACAGGAAACATGAAGGAGTCCAATATAAAACTCAAGGCCGTGACCTCTGTCTCCCAAAAGTATTGCCGGCGTAAAGACTTAGGTCAATCCGTCCTTTCCAGTATAAAAGAAGCCCACAACATATCAAATTTCTAGGCCATACGGCCCAACAACATGCGCGTAACGAGATAATAAGTGAGGGGACAGAGAGGCCGTCGAACGCCACCAAACGCTTGAAAAGATAAAGGAAAAAAATGCACTTCTGGGCGTAGTCTGGGGGAAAAGACCACGATTCTACTGTTCGTGACCAAGCAAAACAGTAAAATACTGCGTTAAAAGTTTTATTATTATTATTATATATATATATATATACTATATATATATATATATATATATATATATATATATATATATATATATAGTATATATAGAATGTTGGATGGCAAACAGGACCACGAATGATGGTTATTAGCGCATGTTATTGTGAACGGTGAAATAAAAAAAAAATTTAAGTAGATTCTTGTGAAGAAATTGATTGTCAATACATGGATGATTTTCAGATGATAGAGCTGAGTTACAGTAGATGGGAGGAGAAGCAAGAATGGCTGCAGAAAGTGTACAGAAGACTGGGAGGAATTCTGGAGTTTCTATGGAGCCGTGGTTAGACTGTATGAGGGGATTATAATACAAATCTCCTCTATGGAAGTGAGGTGATGTCGAATGCAAATGAAAGGAAAAGTTGGAACGAGTACCACATTATTTGAACATGGTATGATAGATCTTGCAATTACGTTCTTTATCAATAGTTTGTGAATAGTAATTTAAAAAAAAAAAAAAAAAAAGATTGGCGTTAGTTTTAAAGCCAGTTTAGTTTTTAAATTCTACACATAATTATGACAAATTATGAATAACTACAGTGGAGGCAGAAATTATGAATAACTACAGTGGAGGCAGAAATTTCTTTTCGTCTTCTGTAATAAGGAGTTTGCTGGTGTTACATATTGATCGCTATTTCAATGCAACGTAAAGTGACGTCATCATCCCATGACTTTATGGATCTTCATGCAAGTTACCAAGTGTAAACCTTTTTATTCTGTATCAGATGCTACATAAAACCCCAGAAACAGAGGATTCACCCTGTGCTGGTCGTCTCCTTCATTCACGTGAGGAATGTTTTCATGCTTTCATTTTAGTTTCTACTGGTGAAGACATACTATTTTTTTTTATATTTGTTTTGTTTGTTTCTGTCTGAACAGTGACGAGGAGAAATGATCCTAATCTCAAATAAATTTAATTTCACCCTAGTTCTTTAATTTAATGATAATTCAAATAACCGGTAAAAAAATAATTCTCTTGAAAGGAGGTTTACTACCTTTTACATACTTTTATTTAACTTGAGTTCTGCGTCTGCTGTCCTCCTGTCTGTCGTCAAATATTGTAACTTAATTTTCGACCCGTACCCTTCATCTCATGGACTTGAAAATTTTCATGGCTACTCAGTCCCGGCGGTAACAATACAACCTTAGATCAGAAGGTTAGTAGTGACCTCTAGGTGACTCTATAGTGACCTCTCCTCCCAATATCTCAGGATTTGTATGAAACTTCGGATTTTCACAAATTCTTTAATTCGGTAAATAACTATCGAAGCACCTAGCCCTATGAGTTCTTTCCCTCTCCCCTCCCCCACTTTTGACTCACGGGGGTGTGCGCCCCCACGTGGGCAGCTCCTTGTCCTTACTTCTTACTGACGCCTTGAAGAAGTCGACTTCGTCTCCGCTCCTACGAAGCAACATCTCAGGATGAAAAGGTAGAGTACGAACATTGTGGTGGCAATCTACTTATATGTCATTCCATTCCCTTTATCAGTGTTTTTTTTTTTTTTTTTTTTTTTTTTTTTTTGTGTGACCCCCCACAGTGATTCATTAATCCCCACAGCTGTGCTCCCTTGGAAAGAGTCTTTGTTTAAGAGCTGTGGGTTTCCCCTACAAAGTGGATGTATTTTAATTCCTCCCCGCCCTTATCGGTACAGTAAATGTTCTGATCAGTATTTTATTCTTTCTTTGCCCTCTGAGAAATCTTACGATTTATGTTAAACTCATATCCAACACGCCCCATTGTCACAAACATGTTTTTACGATGTTGCAGGTTTTCTGAATCAATTCCCTGCCATAAATGTGGATCTCCCGGTCCTTTTCCTCTTGCGATCATCAAGCAAGAGCCTTAATCCCATGTAATGACATAGTTAAAAGCAATATCATTGAATCTTGTTTCATCAAGTCAAATAATGGAAATGTTCTAAATTTAAGTTTTTGGCTTATTTAAACTTGATGCCTTCATAATGAATAAAGTTGTAGATAAATATAAGCAACGAAATTAATAAATTTAGTTTTTGCATGTTTTGGACTGTACGGATACTTTGTAGTTTCGGTTAGGGTTAAATCGATGTTTAGGTTTTGTGACCGGTGTGATATCCGATAATCCAGGATTATCTCTTTAATTTTTACCCTTTTGACCATCTGGTATTTTTGATCTTGTTGTTTACCTGAGAACTTTCTCTCCAATTGTATTTCATTCGTTCCTTGACAATGTCTTAGTAAAGACGAAAGCGCTTGGATTTCTGATTATCATCTTCCTGTAGTATTCGCTTATTAAATGAAGTCACGTGCATCTACTGTGATTTTTTTAAGCAGCTATAATATATATATATATATATATATATATATATATATAAATATATATATATATATATATATATATAGTATATATATATATATATATATATATATATATATATATATATATATAATTTCTTCTCTGGTAACGCTTTTTCCATGTTTACCGCCCACCATTTTATTTTCGTAGACATAGTAATTGTAAGAAAATCATGGTGTCTCAAAAGATTAATCTTTCACTTTTTAGTGTATTTAATGAAAGTGTGTTTTCAAAATATTTTCTTATATTTTCTTTATTGCATTTTCATTTCACAAGAAACGGCACGCCAGTGCTTTATGCCTCACAATACTAACATCTTTGGATTTTCAGTGATTGAAAACTGCAATTTTTCTCATCCTTTGCAAGAGAGTGAGCATTAATACATCTTTTCCAACTGTCATCTCTGAAGATTTTGAGGAAATCGCCTTAAAACTGCTTATATAATAAATAACATTATGCTAAATACTTAACGTCAACTTACTGGCATGATTTGTCATGGTTTCTCTGGCTTTGTCCAAATAGTTTCTCAGCCTCTGTTTCCAGTTGTACCCCTGTAGGACTCACTTCCATTCCGGGACGTAATGATTCCGGAACTAAACCAAGGAGGACATTTTCCTTGTATCATGAATAAGATATCCTGCTATGCTATCCATTAACATTAAAGAAAGTAAAACAACTTTCCCTAGATGCCGTCTATTAGAGTAACAGTCTTTAATCCTTTACGAAGCATTTTTGAACCTTAGGTATTACTATCATCTGCTGCAACTGTAAGCGGATTTTATACCGGTAAATCTTTTTCTGTAACAGATAATAACCTCATCATGTTAAAACTGTTTTTGAAAGACAAAAATTATACATATTAATGAACAGATTCGGCGCCCAAATATGATTCCCTCCAATGTGTTATTATCTTATGCTGGAGAACCTTTGATGAGAAATTTTGTCATTTCTCTATAAGCTGTCAAACCTGCAATACTGAAAGAAAGGAAAAATATTGGTTACTTTCCATCAAGGTGTTTAGCGTTACACCCAATTCCTTGTTATCGTCGATCAAATAATGTTATTTTAGTTATATTCAAATTTACTGTTTTTCAACAATAATACTATAACTCCAATTCATAGCCCAGATACGTAACAGAATATCATTTTCAACAATAAACATAACAGAATTACACAAAGACCCATAATTAATACAAAGATCATTTCGTGGTTTGGAAGATGCTGCAACCTTGTCAGAATAGAAGTTGTATTTCCCATCTAGTTATCTCAATGATCAATATTTGGGTGGTTTGTTTCTCAAGGGTCTCTGTGCATTCCTGTTGGACTGCTCAGTAGTTTGTATGACTTTGGAGCTTTTATTAAACTAACCAAGCCATATAGTCTAAAGGGTTACCGAATGAACTTTAACAACTAACAAAAACGAAAAAAAAAAAAAAAAAAAAATTAGTCCAGCAATATTCGAATTAGTGTCTTTGTAAGAAGACTCTCCTTTTCTCATTCTTCACTAAGAAACACCAGGAGAGAATTTTCGCAATGCAATAATCGTATAATAGTTCTTGTTCCAGTTTATTATCTTAATAGCGTGATTATAATTCCCGACCTTCACCTGTTTCTTATAACTTCTATAATAGCTTTTTTAATTTCGATGAGGTGAAATATGTCTTTGATTTTAATGAGCATATGCTTAATCCTTGTTTTGCCATATATGTTTAAAATTCCTCCTAATGAAAATCATAACTATTACTATCATTATTATTCCGAAAAAAAACTGACGAAAATCTATTTGCGAATTAATAATAAGAGAAAAAGACCTATTGTTGACTCTGAAGATGGCAGCAGGCGCAGCAATGTATAAATTATCCATCTGTAAAGACTTTTATAAAGACGACGGAGAAAACCTCACTTTATGGATCTGGTTCTCCTATTGTTATTATTGTGCACACATTCAAGCGGACGAACTAAAAAGGCCTGTTAACTATCAAAAGAAAAGAAAAATATAATATAATAAACATAATGCAGTGTCAATAAAACTAAGTATCAGGTAACGTGTGTAAAAAGAAAAAAAAACGCTTAAAAACATCTGGTTTGATTGTAATCAGCGGATAAAACAAGTTCATGTTTTTCTGAGCCACCTATTAGCATTTTACGCGTTTTTTGTTTACTAGATTACAGCGCTATGACTGGGGACCAAAACTGTCAACTACTTTTTATGTCCTTAGTAGGAGCAACCTCTAACTTTTAGACACGGACATTTTAAAATTAAGAAGGTCCTTTTTTATGGGTGATGATGCTACATAAATATTTCACGAAATAGAAAAATAGACAAGTCCCTCTCTCTCTCTCTCTCTCTCTCTCTCTCTCTCTCAATCATTTAAAATTAGTCTTCAACGAAAATGGGTGATTTCAGAGTACTTTACTCGACTCGGGATCTTCCTTCTTCGCTCTTCCATGGACCTTGTAACGAAAAGGAGGAAGAAAGCAGATGGAACGAATGCTTTTGTTTCTGCCCTGAGGAGGCGTTTTTTCGTTGCGAAAAGAGGGAGAGAAAGAGGGATGAGGAATATTGGTCAAGGTTACGGAAAAAGGCAAGAGAAAGAGGTGTGGTTATGATAGGATGCGGAGGATGTCAATAAGTTAAAAATAGGTTGAAAGATTGAGGAAAGAGGTAGGGAAGAGGTAGGGAAATGCAGTAGGACGGCCGTGGGAAGGAGGGTGGGGGGGGGGGGGGGGGGGAGGGGGGGAGGGGGGGGTTTGGGGAGGGATAGGTAAAGACCCTGTGACACTACTATGAGATTCAGGGCCTCTGTAACACGGTTTTTTTGCAATAACTTTTTATCTATGCATTTCATAAATATACGCTTATTCAGAATACATATTATATCAACACATAAATTTTGAGTGTATTCTGCACTACGTAGGTTGAATAAATTTGGTACTTATAATGTAAAAGTGACCTTTTTTGAGACGGGCCAACTTACTCAGAGAAAAGGTTTCGAACGCACTCGTTACGTAACTTGTGACATCATTTCTTCCCTCTTTCTCGATGGATGATTGGCTATACGTAACGAAGGCTAAACTTTCTGGCAACAATGACATACAAATTTTAAATACAAGCAAAGCAGTACACCTTTAGAGCGGTGAAAGTTCTACACTGATAATTGCCATAATGAACAAACCAACAAAATATGTTAATAAATACAAAAACGCTTCGATTATTAGTCTAACCCCTCCCAAAATAAGTTTCCAGAGAAATTACAGCCTACTTTATAGGTCACCAATCAGATTGACAAGATGTAGGGAATAGTTGGTAATTATCAAAAACATAGTAGACAAGCTTGATTGATAACTGCTATATCCAATGGTCAGCAATTTTTTATTTATGGCTATCTACCTATTTACCTGAAAAAAAAATATAGCCGGTACCGTATATTGG
This sequence comes from Macrobrachium nipponense, assembly GCF_015104395.2. Classification (NCBI taxonomy): domain Eukaryota; kingdom Metazoa; phylum Arthropoda; class Malacostraca; order Decapoda; family Palaemonidae; genus Macrobrachium; species Macrobrachium nipponense. Next base: position 63,707,607 of record NC_061092.1, read on the forward strand.
CTTTAAACCAATTCACCAATAATTATC
>NC_061092.1:63710133-63727633 GCF_015104395.2 Macrobrachium nipponense
GTTTTATATAACAGATAGATAGTAAGAAATAAAACGTGGTCAGGAAGGAAAGAGTAGAAGATCCTTCAAAAAGTTTGTCAAAGACTTAGTTAACCTGTGGTCATTATCTGTGCTTTTCCTCTATAAACTTTATTATGCCTCTTATATTACCGCTGATGAAAGAGGGCGATGGGGGAGCTGAGGCAAGAGGAGAGACCGAAGAGAAGGAGGGGAACATTTCGATTCTCACGAAGATTCCACCACGAAATTTTGTCTCTTTATGTTTTCCCATTTGTCTTTTGTTAAAAGTTTTCTCATCTTCTTTTTCCTCCTTCAATGTTTTTATAGTTTTTCATCTACGTTATCCAATTATATATATCTTTTCTTATGTTTCACTCTCATAGTAAATACGTAATAATTTTTCCTAATTTCTGTAGCTTGTGATAATTTCATATGTAGATTTTATAAGTTTTGTTTATCGTTATTTATCTAATGCTCATCCATGTTCTCGGGCATCCTGAAATTTCATTCAGTATTCATGAAATAACTGAAAGTTACGGCTAAGCGTCATTTCTCGTATCGATTTCAATTTTTTGGTAATTTCTCGAATCGCTCATTTTATGTTGTATTTTATAACTTTAATTTTCATATAACTATTTTTTTTTTTTTAGATTTTTATGTAAGTTGCTTTAGCATTTCTAGTTTTCATTATTTCTCTACTGATTTACTGTCCATATTTACTGACAAAAGCGAGTATTCCATGATTTTATTGATAGGCCGATGGGAAGGCAACCTAGTCCTCCTTGTCTCGACAGAAAAGGCGGGGGCTGGGGGTGGCGGTGGGGGGAAGGAGGGTGGGATGAGGAAGAGAGAGAATAGAAATTAACTCTAAAGTGTGCGAGACAGGCGCCTCTTGAATCCTGGACGCCTATAGGCACTAGAGAACTGAGGGAGATGACAATTTCCAAAGCCATTTCTCACAGATTTTCAGACAGCAAAATAAATTTAAACAAGGCTTTAAATGAAACGTGATATAATTCAACTAAGCTCTAATTGAGGAAGACCCGCAACCACGCAAATAAATATTAAATTCCGTCCCACGATAGAATATTTTCAAATCCTTGATTGTTTCAATGTACCAAATGTTTTCACTCTTTCACTTCATTCATATTTGATTCTAAATGAAATCGAAATAAATGTCGTCGATCATCGCATTTCAAAAGATAGATGTTTACTGATATTATCTTATTGTCATAGAGACAATATCATTTTCTTTTCTTTCACTTTCATTGTGATTATTTCCATCTGGATTTAACTGCGTAAAGAGAATTGCAAGTCGCACCGAACTACAAGTACAAATCTTCACTTATATGACCTTAATGAACAAGGTTCTCGGCTTTCATTCTGGTGATCATTTATGGGCCTGAGTATTTCACAGTTCCCTTACCGGAAGCAAGATTTGACGAAGGATTTCTGTATCAGGTTTGGTGGCTTTGGAGATTTCAGGTTGACGGTACTTTACGTAGTATTTCTTTAAGGAAGGTCCAGGTAGGCATGATTACATTTTAAGGAGTTGCATTTTTATTAAAGTATTTTTTTTATTTGTTTTTTCAGCAGAAGGCTGTTGGTGTTGAAGAGATTTTCAATGCAATTTTTATGACACTCAAAATAGCTTCTGAGTTTAGCACTGAGGAAAAGCGCTTGAAAGTGAAGACATTTATGTTTGATTATGAACTTCCACTTGCATGACACCCACAAACACACACACACACACAAACACACACACAGCATATATATATATATATATATATATATATATATATATATATATATGTATATATATATATATATATATATATATAATATATATATATATATATATATATATTTATATATATATTATATATATATATATATATATATATATATATATATATATGTATATATATATATATATATATATATATATATATATATGTATATATATATATATATATATATATATATATATATATATATATATATATATATATATATATTAGGGCTTTTGCCTTTTATAATAAGGCGACCCTGTGAGGTTATGTTAGACTTGCGATAATCTTACGCTAAGTCGGTTGACTATGACTTCCATACTCATTGGAATGTCTTGGGTTTTGATGATAATTTACGAAGTCTATATCTTCTCTGGTTATGACGACGGTGATGTGTTAAACTCATGATGATAGGTTTTAGTAGAAAACACTAAGTACAAAAATACATCTATTCTTCTGAGATTACAAGATGAAATTGTACAAATCTGCCAATGATGATGGCTGATTGAAATTTTACATGATGAAGCTCAGATAAAAATGGACAGGTCTTCTAATGACGATGGCTTGATCTCTTCTCCTCCTACAATCTCGTTTACAAATCATAAAGGAAGCAGACAGTAGCTCGAACATACGAACATACACACAGATGACATAGATTACAAATCACATAGGCCGTTTGAATTATAGGTCACGGTGGTCGCCTCAAGCAAGACGCTTGGGCTATAGTTCATAAACAAATGAATTACCACAGTTGACGGCACTAGACACTGACTGATTATACAAGCCATCTTAGCCTACTTTATTGTATCCGTCATCTTAGCCTACTTATCGTATCTGGTCTGATCACATTCCTGCAAGCAATCTGGTTGATCTTTTGGGTCTGGTGTTTTTAATTAATCATAGTTTTAGTTTTTTTGGTATATATGGAAGTAATTTTCCATATTTTTATTATGTAACTCTTACATTAAATGCTCAGTCGGGTACAAAACAACCCACCTGAATATTACTCAAGCTTGACTTGCATTTGGCTTATAGGAGTGTGATACAGACACTATGTGAATATATATAGATATATAGAAAATACTTTTAAGTAAAAAAAATTCATGGTGTACACAAATACAGATTCAAGAAATAAGATATAAGACATATGCATATGATGATATTCGTAAATAATAGTGATCACGTGATATATACAAATACAGTTTTTCACTTCATCTCATTAAGATACATATGCTACAGAAAATACTAATGTACTCTGATAATTGCATAGAATAAAAGATTAACATGATACAAATCATATTTTAACTGATAAAAATCATATATGAAGTGATAAAAATTATTAATTTTTATGCTAGCTGATTCATTAATTTTTAGGCTAACTGATTAATTGACCCATATACTAACTGCAGTTATTGTAAGAGATAAAAGGTAACAGATTGATTATAGGCTACCTGATTTATTTATACATATATATATATATATGGATTCACATAATTATGATTAATATATGTGCAATTAATACAACTGATTACATAAATGACTAATCTAAGTGATTAACCTAGGTGCACTTTAAATAGATTCCTAAATGCGTACACGCACAGATATATTTCGATTCTGTTATTTATGATAAGTTATATAGGATACATGATACTTTATATATAGGATACATGACCGAGATTATACCCACTGCACATTTAACTAGCGTTCGAACAACTTTTCGTCCATTACACAGTTCCAGACAACCACCTATAGCCAAATGAAATGGCCAATTCCAAATGGTTAAAAATAAGGGGAAATTGCCTGGGCAGGGTCCGACGTTCTATTTTGCGCCCATACTTGTCCTCTGCATCCTGTGCCATACGAATACATTCGCGATGAATAAAATCAAAATCCCCAGCACGAGTCCTGCGCCAGCAAACGTAGAGTTGAATATCCTCTTGGTCGTAATTGTCGGAAGTATGTCCCTTTGTAGTCGATTGCGATTGCGACAGCCGCCAGAGAATTCTGCATTAAAAACGAGATTAACGACGAAATACGGGTGTCAGTCCAAGAAGTCCACGAAATAAGTTTGTTCACTTATGATGGTGCTTATTCCCTTCACATTGTAGTCGTCCGCAGCGACGAACGGGTTTATGAAGTTGTAGACGATATGTCCGGGCATGTGATGTGAAACTCTTGTACTGCAGGTACGTAACCAGGTTCCGTTAATCAGCCTGTAAGTGAAATTATACTTGTCACAAGGGCAAAGTAAATTCAGACAACATCCAAATACGGGAGGGAGAAAGACATTAAGAACCAGACTTAACCCACATGAATTCGCTGATATTTTATGGAATTCAAAAGAGTCAGGTGTACTAACTTTTTTATCCATGGCATTATAACAATGAGTGAACCTATCCAGGTCTCTGACGACCGTAAAAATATCCACATGAACAGATATCAAAACGAATCCCAAAGAAAATTTGATATTACTGGTAGTAAGTTACTAGACAAAGAAGTGTGAAACGGAGCTATTTGTAAGATTGCCAGGCAACATAAGAGTCAAAGAGAATATTAATCATGATTCTGTATTTCTCTACGCTTACTGAAATTAAGCTGTGATAAAATCCGATCCTATATGACCCTAACAAAAGGTTCGTATTTAATTTTCTCGCATGCATCCTCTGAGGTTAATTTTTAAAACTATAATAGGCAGATGCAACGAAAGAACCCACTATGTAACTAATTTCTATATAACTGGGTTTTCCAAGAAAATGTGACATTTCCCCATGAATGTGATTTACTTGAATTGTAATAGGCTAATGTTGCAAGTAAATATTTCATACCCATGACTTGATACTTCTAAATGTCCGTTTACCAATGTCATAAGCTGATTTATTGACTCTATGAGGTTCAGAAAAAAATTAATTCATTTTGATGTTATAGAAATTCTGTTTGCTTATTTTGTTCATTAAATTTTAATATGAATTGCAATTCCTTAACTAAAGTTGATTTGCACCACACGTATAGCACTTGTACCTAACGACCTGCCTTGCCCATGAGACGTTCGTGCTAAGCATTTCTCTCTCCAGCCAACCAGCTTTGCAAGCACGAGACGACACACACTACAGATGAAGCCTGTGCAAGCAGATTATTGAGGTTAAAAGGAACAATGATGATTCGGCAAACGCGCCAGGCACCTTCAGGACTGATGACCTCATCACCTGGAAGGAGATTTTCTCAGCTAGCTTAAGAGTTACGTTACTTGCTGTGAAAGATACGACTTTAATACTTTCTAATGATAGCCATATATAAATTGGCTATTTTTTGTTTTAATACTCCACCCACATGAGAAGAATGTCTGAAAAAAGATAGTACCAAAATTGAACATATAATATTAGTTTCATGTTGGAAATCTGCTAGTTGTAAAAGTATATGTAAGTACTTATGTTTAAATTAGATATTCCTTATTCAAACTAATTGAAAGGGTTCCCATACAAATTCTATATATATTATTTACCCTGTAAGATCCATATAGGATCATTCATATAGATATACATTTTCACTTTTAGACTTCCTGACTTTAAAATCTCTTTTTTTTTCTCATTGACTACGATATAAACCACCCGGACAGACAATATGCTAGTAGGCTTTGATATGTGTTTGAACTTTTAGCTTATTTGTCGTTACTAAAGCGTTAAGTTAGAGTTCAAATCTTTACGCATATGTATTTGGATATTTATAAACACTTGCTGCATATGGTTACGTTTTGCTTATTGATTTTATCGTGATTCCTTTTTTATTATAATTTCTAACACTTCCAACTCCTTACAGAGTGTATTATATCGACTCCACTTGTATCCATACTTTTTATTTATTTATTTATTTATTCATTTATTTATTTATTTTTTTTTATATTTGATAAATTAATGGTTGGCTTAAATATGTGGAAAAGTGTTCTAGCGGCATACCATATAGGCTACTTGCGGTTACATTTCTATAGATACAAGATATGAATAATAAAGGTATTTAAAACCACAAGAACCGCTATAATCCAGTTCGGATCCAATATCACGAGTGTAACTCGTAAGACATTGACACTTTCTTATTTATCTCTTATTCTACCAAACCTATTGACTCTGGGTGATAAAATATGGTATTGGTTTTCTTAATGGAAAGGAATTCACACAACGAGTTAAGGAATTATTATTGATTTACACCACACGAGTCAGAAATTATCATGTGTTGAATTCCATATTTACTGATGTAGCACTCATAAATATTCCTAGTGCACTCAATTGCGGTGTTTGTTTTTTAGTGCTATTAATCCTATATAACGTGTCAAGGGAACTATTAACACTAAGAGGTGTTTATTTCCTCTGTCAGACTCGTAACCCTGTTAATGATTCTATGTGTATTCTTTCAAGGATTGATTTGGCACGGGATAGGCCCTGAAACTGACAGGTGTCTTAGTGTGTACCTTGTTTTCATGACACGTGTTACAATTAGTTATGTGCTTTTTATATCTGTAAGCATTGTGGGCCAGTAAAATAGTGATTTGGCTTTCTGTGACATAATAGAGGGCCCTGGATGACCATGTAATGAATTGGAATGCAACCAGTTTAGGACGATTGGTATAAAGAGATTATTACTAATACCTGGTCGTTAGTCACCTGCTGTGTTCTTCGGATTTTCCTCGTCACGGACCTACATATAATATTAAATTTGATTACATAATTCTGATACACATACTTTAAATATGCTTTTGCTTTAGGGTTTCCGTTCGAAGTGTTTATTGTTTTGCTTAGCTGCTGACCTGTTTCCGTTCAAATTGTTTTTTGTTTTTGCTTAGCTTGCTGACCTTGTTTTGTTCAGTTTGTTTTAACAGTTTTTTTTTTCAGCGTTCCAACCCAGGTATTCAATGTTCACGTCTCTTGAGTTAATGAATTTTCTTGTTTAGATACGGTTTTTAACAATAGGCACGGCTGTTTATATATCTTTTAGTCCAAATAATGGTTCCTTACAGGATGGTGCGGGTTTGCTGGATAATGCGTCAGCTATGATATTTGCTTTCCCAGGTAGATATCTTAACTTGGCTCCAAAGACCTGAATGATCATATGCCGCCAAGTTCCTTTGGGACTGTGATTAAAGCCTTTGAAAAACTCGGTAAGGGACTTATGGTCAGTAGGGACTTTAACAGGATAGCCGTAGATTATGAACTTAAAATGTACTAGTGAGTTAACGATACCATAGCCCTTCCTCGCCTATTACTGCATATTTACTTTCAGAGGGCTTTAGCTTACGTGAATAAAAAGCTATAGGAAAGAACTGTTTATCATATTGCTGAAGTAGTACCCCTCTTACCCCTTGGTCTGAGGCATCTGTTGCAATAAAAAAAATTCTTTATTTAAATCAGGGATTTTTAAGATAGGTGAGCTGCATAATTCCAATTTTAAGATATCGAACGCCTGTTGATGCTTTTCAGACCATAATAAATCTACGCCCTTCTTCGTAAGATCTGTTAAGGAGCTGATGTGATTTGAAGAAGTTACTATATTTCACTTTAACTAGTTGTAATACCTACTTACTGCCGCAACGGGCTTGTATCCCCTTTTACGATTAATAGGTAGCCAGGAAAGTTATGAATAGCCGGCTAAACCCCTTACCAAGGACTACTTTAAGACCTTTACTAGACACATAAAACCTAAATAAACATGTTCGGTTTTGAAACTCACATTTGGATATTTTACTCTGAGATTATTTGTCTTAGTCTCTGTAGCACTAGCTCTAGTTTATGCGAATGTACTTCTAAGGTATTAGAAAAGAACACAAGACCAACCATATAGACATGTAGGGTATCCCCTAAAAGTCTCCAAACACTATATTAATCATTCTGGTGAATGTAATTGGGGCGTAATGTAAACCGAAGGCATACGTAAACATTGATAATGTCCCCTGAGTGTGCTGAAGGTGGTGTATGAGGTACACTCACTTAGCTAATGGTATCTGGTGAAAGCTTTTAGGTAAGTCGAAGTTGGCAAAAAAAAATTTTTCTGACCTAACAAAGATAAGATATCGTCGGTACATGGCACTGGAAAACGATCGGGAATCATTTCCTTGTTTAAGCAACAGAAATCTACTCAGATACGCCAGTCCGAACTTTTTTGGCATGAGGTTTAAGGGAAAAGACTCCTATTACTGACATTTTTTCAACCTCGTCATTTATCTCTATTTTTGCAAATTTCATTGGGAGTCTATACGAAGGTGCGTATATAGCTTTATGTTTGTCCTTAGACCATATTTTGTGTTCAATGACATCCATTTTCCCTCAAATATCACTTGCTAGTGGAGAAACATCCTGGTATTCAGATAAAAGATTAAAAAAACATTTCTGCTGAATCACCTTTGCTTGAATGACTTTACGGATATTACTTTAGATAGAGTATAAGAGGATTTGTCCACAACTGGTCGGGGCGTGATTAAATTTAGTGACAATAAAAAATGCGATATTTATAACTTCCATATCCCACGATATGTATAGGTTTTGTGGATCACTAGATACCTTGTTGCTGCGAGTCAACTGTGTATAATGCTTTGTTCGCGGAAATCGTTATATTTCAGAGTGTCGGGAAGGATTAAAATTTCAGATCCCAGCGAAGTCTTTCTACACGCACTAAGACATTGGAGGTTGCATGCATCTCGAGATTTTTGCGTGCAAATTGCGACTGCAGGTGTGGGAGAATTCTATTGGGTCGCTTAAAACAATATCGACGATTTATGAGACAAGTGATTGGTTCCTCTTTATAACTTATTATTTGATTAACTGTCTCTTTTTGTCCAACACGAATTTTAATATGTTAGAAGGTTTATAGAATTTTCCTTTGATAAACACGTCTTATTAGGCAGGAGGTAAGATAATGTTTTGTGTACCCATAGATGGATATCTTACAATTACACTAGATACAGATCAATGTTTTTATATATATATATATATATATATATATATATATATATATATATATATATATATATATATATATATATATATATATATATATAACTATAGAGGTGTCTGTAAGTGCTCGCTTATCCGGACTTCTCAATAGGAAAGTTCGAACAACAAACGGTGAGTCCGTATATACAGGATATTACGTGGAGTAAACAGGAATAAAAAACAAGATATTCTAATTTTTTACAGTGCGTACAGTCGGGCTTAATCCACCACTACTTATAATAGCTTATTGTATTAAAATTACGAGAACCTGCTCTGATTACTTGATACGGTTGTGTGATTCAAAGTAAAATTCCTTTTTAATTCAAAAGGTATTGGCATAAAAGATCCAACATCATTCTCCCCGTTCTGCTAGAGTTGTTATTGTGGAATGTGCTTTGCTTTGAACACTCGGCAGATTTGACTGACCCTGACCATTATGCTATATGGCACAGTAACCAAGTTTGCTTAAGCACGATTTGTTTGTTTCTGATTTTTAGGGCTACTGTTTACCTATTTCTTTTTATAATAATTAGGATTCTTCTCTTTATTATCATCGACAACGTATTGTGTGTTTTTCAGCATTCTGTTGTTGTTGGTTACGTATAAGCAACAAGAATCGTAAGAATTGCCTTGCAATCCAGCCATATTTTTTTTTAAAGTTAAGTTGAGTCATAGAGATTCGATTTTTTAAAGCATAACTCAAGGCTGAAACTGCGATCGGGACCTTGCAAAGGAGCCTTTATTGTCCTGACCTGAAATATTGTTACCTCTAATTTATCCAGATTTCTACGGGTGTTCCACTTGTTTTGGGTGTCTTCTTATCACTATGGTGCCTAACTACCCTATCCATGCATCTGTATAAATACAGACGTCCACTGCGTAAACGCATATTCAATGTTTAATATGATTTGTTACGTATAGAATTAATAATCACCCAAAATAATAAAATTAACACAGTATATGATTATGGTATTTCAAGAGAACTTCTGGAAACAGAAACTCAAAGATAAAAACTTGCAGTAGCGAAGTCCTAATGATGTAGATAATTTCTGTAAAAAAAGTAAGATTAGAATGTCTCGTAACTTCAGCCACAGGAATAACGAAAATTCGACCTGCAAAGGAAACACTAAGTTACTCCAAATGAATGAAAAGATTGTACTTAGCTTGATTTTGTGGGAAGTCACGCTGTTCCGATAACGACACGGCGGCCTTGGTCCTCCTCTGTTTAGCGGATGACCTGGTTTTGACTTGGAGTTTCCCCCGTGCGCGTTGTTCGTTCGTTTGTTGGATGATTCGATTCCTTAAAGATCCAATGCCGCAGACGCGGTTTGGTTTTTGTTTTCTTGAAGTGCTGGAAACGCTCAATTAACAATGATGTTTTCTTGAATGATTCTAATGAAGACATCTCGGAGCTTGCGTTGCCGTAGGAAGAAGTCACATTGAGTTTTGTTTCTTGAAGTTATGCACTGCTGAAGACGCTCACTAACGATGATACTAAGTTGCTTGAAGAATCTCTTGCTTTCGTCGTCGTTGACTTCTGATATGATACATTATTCATTATTCTGGTTATTCTTCGGAAGACATTGAAGAGTTCTTTTTATAGGCTGCCACCAATTTTAGGGCTTTTGCTTGTATAATAAGGCGCCCTGTGAGGTTATGTTAGGCTTGCGATAATCTGACGCTAAGTCGGTTGGTTATGACTTCCATACTCATTGGAATGTCTTGGGGTTTGATGATAATTTACAAAGTCTATATCTTCTTTGGTTATGACGATGGAGATGTGTTAAACTCATGATGATAGGTTCTAGTAGAAAACACTAAGTACAAAAATACATCTATTCTTCTGAGATTACAAGATGAAATTGTACAAGTCTGCCAATGATGATGGCTGATTGAAATTCATAAAGGAAGCAGACAGTAGCTCGAACTACGAACATACACACAGATGACATAGATTATCAAATCACGTAGGCCGTTTTTGAATTATAGGTCACGGTGGTCGCCTCAAGCAAGCCGCTTGGGCTATAGTTTTATAACAAATGAATGACCCAGGTGACGGCACTAGACACTGACTGATTATACACGTCATCTAGCATACTTTATTGTATACGTCATCTTAGCCTACTTATCGTATCTGGTCTGATCACATTCCTGCAAGCAATCTGGTTGACCTCTTGGGTCACTGGTTTTAATTAAACATAGTTTTGAGTTTTTCATATATATGGAATAACATTCCATATTTTTATCATGTAACACTTACATATATATATATATATATAATATATATATATATATATATATATATATATATATATATATATATATATATATATATATATATATATATATATATATATATATAAGTGTGTATGTGTGTGTGTGGTGTGTGTGTGTGTGTGTGTGTGTGTGAAACGTGTTTTATCCTGACAGATTTTACCTTACTCATGCCAAGTATTTCAGAAATTGGCAATGATTGGTTTCCTGCTCATCTGACGAGCATCGTCGTCATAGGCATATTTTTTCTTTCATTTTTATTTTAGATTTGCCTATCATTCATAATACTGCCCAATTTTTATTTCTCAATTTTCCTTTTGTCGGTGAATGTCCCCATAGGTCCCTGCACTTGGCCTTTAACTTAAATTTCATACTCTAGTTCACGATCTGCAGATGCCCCAAAGAATTGCATTTTGATTTTCCAGTTTTGGAAATGCCGCTAGATTTTTTTGCCGACTTCTGTTTCTTGCTTCAGGTTACCCAGACGGATAACTTGAAATCACAGACAAATAATCGGGAGGTTGGATGAAATTTGGTATGTGATTCTTGTGGTACCTTGGGGCCGATGTCTAACCATTCTAACGATTTGGTATTTTCGCCTTGAAGCAGTTACTCACGTTTATGTAGATACACCTCATTTGGTTAAACATAAATAAACTGACAGCAGTACCTCTAATAATAATGATAATTAAAGTTCTGATCAAGGTTGATTTACATTTCTCGAAATGACATTAGCATAGTGTTTTCATTCAGGTCACGACAGGACAGCCTCCCTGTCACAAATTGGCGCAAATTCACAAAATAACAAGTTAAAAAGTATAAATTGTAGCAAAACAGATCTTTGATTCTTTAGTATAACTAAAGCTGAGTTTGTCACTTTGAACTGGTTGAGAATAGCTCCAATGGTATTAAAAATAATTCTAAGAATTTGGAATTATTTTGATTTTTGAAAATAACTTTCAATATCCTAGCTTTTACTTGTGGAATTCACCTTTTACGCCTTTACCTTCTAGCTCTCACAACTAGGGGGATTCGTGTGGTGCCTTTTATTTCTATGTATTTTTCATAAACATTTCACTGACATTTAATTCTTCTGGTTTCGAGGAGCACTTTCAATTGTGCACGTTTCATTGTTTTATTAGGCAGCTGCTATTTCACTGAATTTAGATAAGGAACCTGACCATGTTACCCCATGGGACACCTCTTCACACATCCACTCTCTGGAAGTCTGGAATCCTCGAGTTAGTTAGTGGACATATGAAAGTGTCCTTCCTTCCTTCTGCACCAACCATACGAATGCTGTTCTTCTCCATCCTTCCTTACCTCTTAAAAACCATCCATCTATCTGTCGTCTCCTTCGGCGCTAAACATTCTCCTTTGTTTCTCTTGGTCCTTGGATAAATAAAGCCATTAGGGAGGCTGTCCTGTCGTACCCTGATGAAAAAAAAAGAGAGAAAGAAAATATTTAATGTCAGTTTCGAGAAATGTGAATAACCTTGTTTTTCATCGCCTATTCTCATGACTTTGGAACTGATCCAGGAAAGTGCATCGAGGAAGATACACCGAGACATAATTCAACAAAAGGAGCTGGAGGAGATGCCCCCCTCCGACCAACCCCCGACATTCCCTTACCCTCACCCCCCAAGCTCAATGGATCATTGAGCTGGCAGACTTTTTTTTTTTTTTTTTTTTTTTTTATTTAAGTAACAGCGGCGAGTTGCAGATTTATGCATAAGTAATGAATGAACAAACCTTTTGCTGGCCGTGAGCCAGCAGACTTTTTCTAATAAGCAGTCAGTTCGCAGACTTTTTTCTTATTGGCAGTGAATTAGCAGACGTCATAAGCAGTAAACTTTACAATTTGTTCAAAATAGACAGGGAAAAAATATCAGACAATGTTGGAAAACTGTAAATTGACAAGAAGACACTTTAAAAAACAATACGGACATTTGATATTGGCTCTACTGTTATTTTGACGAAGACCAAAGTTAAACAAATGAGTCTGGAAGATTTGGAAAACTCTAGACACACTTCTCCATATATATATATACATATATATATATATATATTATATATATATTATATAATATATTATATATATATATATATAATATATATATATATATATATAGATATATATAAATCGCCATATTAATAATGAAACTACTCCAGTGATAAAAATATTTCCTCCATTCAATTAATAACCACACCACACCATATTCCCTCTTATTTCACCAATAACCACATGTTATTAAAACCATAAACTCCAGTAACAAAAAATATTCACCTTTATTTCACCAATAACTCCATGTGGAATAAAAAAACAAATCTCCAAAAAATATATATCCAAGCAGGATAATCAAAAAAATGAAACTCCACCTCCAAAAAAAAAAAAAAAAAATGCACTCAAAGCACCTAGGTGACACACTAAACAAATAGTTGGCCACATATCTCCTCATAAAGGTGTCTCCATTTGCAATGAAGATGGTTGGAAAAAAATTAAACTAAACATAGCTCTCAGCACCATAGGCCAAAACTGTGGAATATTTCCAAATAAATAAATAAAAAATATATCAAATGGCCAAAAATATTATACCTCCAAAATTATATCTCCAATTCTCCAGGAAAATAACTCAATGTTATAATAAAAAACTATAAACTCTCTGTTTAGCATAACTGCTGAGAAAAGCCAAAAACCTGGCAAATAAACTTGTCCAGGAAATTCCAGAAAAAATCACCAATGTGCCACAAGTCATTATAACAAAACTCCAAATTCAGTGTCTGAGTAAAGACAACTCCAATATGCTCTACGACATAAGCCACTAGAAACTTAACAAAAGTTTCCTATCTCTGGCAAAAGTTGGTCACAAATACAACAAAGGTATTGTGCAAGAAACCCACAACTTCTAGAATACAAATATCCAGAAAAAAAAATGCAAAATTCTCCCATAAATCTCTTTGCAGCATCAAAAAGCTGAAATCATAAACACATTCCGAACAATGACCCCAAGTCACGAACTGATATATTAAAAAATTCTCACACAAAGCTGGAGAAAAAAATAAATTCAAATTCACCCATGATAAAAAACTTATGTCAGCGATGGCTAATGTCCAAAAAAGGAAAAAAAGAAAAATCAACGGCACAGTTAACTATCCCCGTGACTCACGTAGATGTCAAGCAATTCTCTGCTGAACTCATAAAAAAAGAAAAACAAAAAATGTGTCGTTAGTTCCTCCCAAATCCAAAAAAACAACACCACCCATGATAACATTACAACACTCATGTTAGTATATTAAAAAAATCACCAGTATTAGTATAAAAAACATCACCAATGTTAATGCTTGCCCATTCACCAAAAATTCAGCACAAAATTCACCAAAAGTTCAGCAAAATTCAGCACAATTCACCAAAAAATCATAAAATAATCTCCCATGAAATATCTCAAATCTCCTGTAAAATAAGTCTCAAGTAATGATAATTCTACTTAAGTACCTCTCCCTGTAAAATATCTCAAGTAATGATGATAATCCTCCATAGTTAGTCTCCTTGAATATCTCCAGTAAGGGCATTAATATTGCCATTCCCCAGTATTTATCATATTGCCACACCCATAATCAACACCACTCACCACCAGGCATATACAACCCCATTACCACTCCTGGGTATCATCATCATTCAGCACTCATCACCAGTAAGCACCATTTTAAAGATAAAGTCTCCCCACACCAATCAAACAAATCTCATTAAAAAAAATAATCACGGTGTCCCCATTTATAATTATGCCTTCCAAAGCATAAGGAAAACTTACACCACATCCATATGCATTTCATTTCCTTTTCTCTCACCCAAGAGAAAGAAAATCTCTTTCTAAAAAAAAACCCTACGTGCATCTCACATCATCAACCAATCATTATCACCTGATGTCCTTTGGTATTGGAAATTCTTTATCCAAGGCAAACTCGTCCCTCAATACCCCAACACAAAGAAAAAAAAAAAAAGGAATTCACCCCCACTAAAAAAAAAAAAAAAAGAGAGAGCATAACCCTCCTGGTCAAGCAATGCCCCCAGAGGCAGACCACTACTCGCCTTCCCTTGCAATTTGGTATCCTAAACCAATCCCATAACTCACAAAGGATCAAAAAAAAACGCCAGGACTCAAAAAAAAAAACACACCGTAAAGACAAAGTCAAAAGATTAAATGAAATAGAACATCTTTACAAAATATCAAAACAGACAACTAAGCCACAACTTTGGCTAAAGCACATTGACTCTTACCCATTACAGCTTAGAACATCACTCACTTTCAAAAGAAAACTCCTCGGCATACGCCATCGTAGCTCTGCCTTTCTCGCACAGACCTTTCCGTAAGTCTCCCTATAGTTTTGGCTAAAGATGCCATTATGAATGGAATGAGCGCACACGTACAGACAACTCACGCCCTTCGGTAACTGGTTGGAGCCAGTTTTCGAAAGCACCTTGGACAATAGCCTCTCGAACCCATTGACCTGCTTCGTAAGCATCTTCATGTCACACCCATCCCAGAAAAGAGTTATCAGCTTTCTTAAGCTGTCGCTTGGTCTCTGTCTCCATGGGAAGTTAAATATGAAGAATCTGTACATTCCTCCTTTTTACATATGTATATATATATATATATATATATATATATATATATATTATATATATATATATATATATATATATATATGTGTGTGTGTGTGTGTGTGTGTGTGTGTGTGTGTGTATGTGTGTGTGTGTGCGTGTATGCGTGTGTGTGAGATTTAGAGAGAGAGAGAGAGAGAGAGTTGCGCGCGCATGTGTAAGTGTCATTGACGTTAAGTTAAATAACAGAATGAACAGAAAAATGTTAAAATTCAGCAACTGTTAGCATAAACAAAAGATATGAGATTGCCGCACCCACCAGACTCTTCCTCACAGGGCACATGTCACTCCACACACTGACTTGAAATGATCTCGTTCATTCTTTTGATTTAGGCACATGTGGATCTTTCATATTTGAGACTAATCAGCTGTATGAACTTCAGTCAACACAAAATATGCTTCCTTTATCTGTCTCCAAACAAATAGCAATGTTTTCCCTAAATATGAAAAAGAAATGTCTGAACAAGGAGTGTTCATACGTACTACACTTAACTGGCGTTGTTTGGAACCCACAATTGCACCTGAGAAGGGCCATAACACCTCGCTTCGAAAACCTTTTTTCAAAACCAGAACGAAAACAGTCATCACGGAACCATTGCGATCTTCCCAGGCGGAAGGGAAGGGAAATGAGGTCATGAAGAAGATGGCGGTGCCTGTGAGGGAAGAAGCTCTTTCACAACTCTCACTTTCGTGACGAACTTTGCCGAAAGAGTTTTGCTCGAATGACATCGTTTACGCTGAACTGTTCCATTTCCTTTGATATAGAGACTGATGCGTTATGGCGCATGATTTATATTTCTTTAAGACGGAAGGTGAAGGAATTCGTTTTGACCCTGATGGTTCATATTTCGTAAATAATTGTTACAGCCCATCTTTTTATCATCAATTATTGAGTTAGCGTATAATTAAACTGTAACTTCAAGTTTATGAATTATTTTCATTGTTTTGTATTTGCATTATCCTTATCAACGTTTTAAAGTATTTAGTGGTTTATTATATTCAGGTTCGTTAGTGGATAGTAATACCCCTCCTATATTAATGAATATTGCCTTATTGCGTAGTTTGCTTTTTCATTTCATACCCAAACCCACGTTATCATACCCTGTTTAACAATCTGCTCAATTTACTACCGATATTTTAGATCAGCGGTAGCGGCCTCTGGAAATATTGGCATTATATTTCAACTTCTAGCTTTTTTATTACTACTTTAGACTGAGAAACTTTCAAAATGACACTTATCTTTCTTTCATCAGCGATAGAGCTAATTGCATCTCATCAGCCAATTTCTATTCATTAAACACTAGATTTTACACGAATAATGAAAAATGGTAGCTGAAGGTGTTTGCTCATTGATGAAACCCTAATCAGAGACGAGCAAATTCCTCTCCAAAACGCTGGTGATACTAAAAATATGAAATAATTGTCAGTTTTTTCGTGATAGACACAATGTTTTCACTCGTGTATATGTGTGTGATCTGTTTCTAGGAAAAGGTCTCGGGAAGGAGTCAAGGGATCCTTATGAAATTTATTTGAAATCTTTCGTTGGATGAACTGCTAATAATTAATCGTTCCAAAAATCATCTTTCCGATTGGATAGAACCAGGATTTCCGAGTGTCAATTATTTTAAACAATTATGCATATTAGTTGTCGGCTTATTATTATATCATTCATTGATAGGATAATGATTAATTGTATGTCTGCGTTTGACTCTGAAGGGTTAAATATCTATTGCACAAGGTCTCACGTTCTGAATCTGCTACAAGTATGTAAATGGAATCAATGGGATCTTGTGGTGGTGCAT
>NC_061092.1:63732633-63740133 GCF_015104395.2 Macrobrachium nipponense
GATGTCACGAAGTTTCAAGTTTTAAATCTGATACCTGAAGGCAAGTAGAATCAATCTCAGATCTCTGATGCTGTGAGATTAGCTTAGAAAATAAGGTGAAAATGCTTTTGCACAGTTTTTGTCTATTTATAGGGACGGAGACTACGCAATTAAGTGAGATGCTGATATTGTTTTATCTATTTTTTTTTTATTAAATATATAGATAGAAAAGGATAATTTTTTTCTTCAAGGCATCAATACATTCATATGACCAAAAGAACAAAGGTCAAGGTCTAACGACATCGTTAGCCTGTGATCCCGGCAAAGGGTTTTATAAAGATTGGTTGACGTCACTCTTTCCTTTGTGCCTTTGTCTCACCTTTGCTTTCAATTTTGCTCACTTTTCTCACTAATCTGGACGACTGGTTTCTCTCCTTCCCGTCCTAAAAAGGATTGCTGCTCAGAATTACCTTAAATGGGTGGTCTAAGTGTCACTACAATGATTTTTAAAGTGGTAGAATTGTTATAGTAAAGTTGTAACATTATTATCAAAATTAAAATTGTACTTTTACAAAAAAAATCTGTCTTACAAGATATCTCCTGAAGTTCAACATCTACCATTTTTAGGTAAAAAAAAAAAAAATAAAATCATGGAAAGTGCCAGTCACTGGGTTTCTTCTCATCATCCATTGGAATGTTTACTGAAAAGAAGTGAATAAGAAGAAGAAGAATATCAAAGGAGAAAATACAATTAATGTGACTTCCAGTCGGTATAAAAATATTTGTATGGTTTTTCAAGTTAGGTTGAGGCAGCATAAAGGATTTCATGAGTGTTCTCTGCCTATGGATAGAGGAAAGAGATCAAAAGTATATAAAAAAAAAAAAAAAAAAAAAAAAATCAAAAAAAAAAAAAAAAAAAAAAATGCTTGATTTTTTTTTCGAGTCCAAGGAGTGGCTGAGGTCAGTAGTTTCGATGAACAGGTGACATAGGACCAGAGTTTTTGTTTGACTTGAACATTGGAAAGTTGACCTTGAGGACACTTTCTGTTGATGCCCAGATTGATAGTTTTTTTTATAGTTTAAAAAAGGGGAAAGGTAATGGGTAGACCGCGATTAATCACCTGCTTGTAAATAAAGATTACTGATTTGACAGGAATATGCACGGAGGATTAGAAGCATTTTTTATTTAGAGCTCTATAAGATAAGATAATTCGGAATGAATTAAGAAAATCGATCTAGAAAGAGATTTTGGTTTAAGAGCAAAACAAACGTCAGAGCGGCAACCAGAAGTAAGAATGCCAAGGGCTTCATATATTCAGAGACTAGGAAAGAATATGACATGTGGATACAGAGATTAGTAATGGAGAGCACAAAGAATTAGAATTTAATCTGGGAAGCTCAGGTGAGCTTAGAGAGCGAGGGACGAAAGTGCTGGGGAGGATATTTGAGGAATTATTGGAAAGGGGTGAAGAAGTAATATGTCAGATTGGTAATGGATACAAAATCGAAGACAAAATTAGTTACAGCAGTTGAAGATGTTTAACATAAATTATTTTGCAAAACAGACACTGGAAGTTCAAGATGGTTCGGGATAAAGGCCGTGGGTTTAATTGCTTAAAAATAATTAAGAAAACAGAAGCGAGACTAGATCAGCGAATTTGATATGGAGGAGGGACCACTGAATGTAGTTACCGAAAATGTGAGAAATTCAAATAGTCAGACGTGAATAAATTCGAAATCTCTATCGTGACTAAGGAATCATAAAAGGGGAGACATGATACATCACTGAAAATTTCGGGCTCTGAATGGATAATTAGCAACGTATTCTGTTATGGTCATGAAAGTTTAATTTTGGTATATAGATAATGAATTGATTTGCTTTGTAGTCTCAAACTATAT
Source organism: Macrobrachium nipponense (assembly GCF_015104395.2). Lineage (NCBI taxonomy): Eukaryota > Metazoa > Arthropoda > Malacostraca > Decapoda > Palaemonidae > Macrobrachium > Macrobrachium nipponense. The sequence continues at coordinate 63,734,512 of NC_061092.1, forward strand.
GAATAATGAACGGTAGACACGGGAACAAGTACGAGAAAAGAAAAATAAATTGGGCAGGAATAGTGTTTGCTAATTTATGCCAAAGAATTTAATCGTGAAGATCAGTACTGTATTGCAAATGGATGAGAATCTTCAATGGTATATGGTCTTTACAAATAACTTATGCTCCTTGTCAGGGCGATGGAACATTGCTGCGAGTATAAATTGTAAATTCCATAACTTCGAATATTGCCATCGACAATCAATATTACCTTTATTATCGATGGAATTTTGATTATATTGTTCAAAGATTTATACATCTTTGGAAAGGCACATAATTTCTGCTGGCATTATTTTCAACGCATGTAATATTCTTCCAACACCAAACGTCATTCGTCAGAAATCCTGGATACAAAGCAATCATATGAATTACTGAAAACACAGAAAACAATGGTTTGTTATGTCCAGGTAAGACTACCAGGGCCATTGATCTCATTGACTAAGTGATTATATTTATAGACAAACAAATAGTCTGTGGGTCATATAAATGAGAATATTCCAAGTAATAATAAAATAGATTAGAAATAACAATCATAATCCATTTTCCTTTCAGAAAAGTGTGGTTGGCACCAAATATTCGGGTAATGAAGTACAGTAGCTGAACATTTTTTTAAAAATAAAGTCTTCTCTATTCTCCTTATCAAGGATTTCTCAATGCTGCTAAAACTGGCAAGTAACGTGCCAAAGGGGATCGTCAAATCCGGTAGAGTCCTATAGAATTATACTTATTACTGCTACTACAAGTTGTTCTCTCTCTCTCTCTCTCTCTCTCTCTCCTACTTGAAGCGACGTTTTTGCCAGCTCTGCCAGCGGGCCGGGGCATCATCACAGCGATGGTTGCTAGAGGACTGAATCCTGGTGGTTGTTGTTGTTGTTGAAGATTAAGAGGCTGACTTTTAATGCCAGCACGGGGCTCTTGCTCAAAGAGCAGCCTGTAATTCATATGAATATTTTGCAGGTTGAAAGGTGAGTTTAATGATATGAAGTGAGCCTTTATTTATTTATTTCTCAAGGGAATATGCAGGTGAGCTGGTATGATTTGCAAGTGAAAGGTATTCAGGCATCCTGGTGGTGAGTCCTTCTTTTTATATCATGGTCAAATGGGCACTCACTGATGCTCCTGCAGGACCCGGGGGATATTCGATATTTCATTAGCTGGCGGTCAGGTGTCCAGAAACGCTCGAGCCGCGTTGACCTTCTCAGGTTTGTGGCGTCACCTGGAGCCGGTTTTTCATTGGCTGCGACCATGGTGACGTCACTCCTTGTATTACTGCCTTCCTCTTCAATATTGGTCCCGTCCTGAGCGGCTGGTGTTTCCTCTGGAGGGGGCGGGGGCCGCTTCCTTACTCAGGTGGGCAGCAGGAAGGGTTCCTGTGTCATATTTGGGAGGGGTTTTTGTTCTAAAATGAATAACGCCTCAAGGAGGGGTAGGCGTCGCTGATTGGGGTCTCTTCTGAATATCTCTGTGATTTTTACGACGTACTCTTGCAAGACGTGCTGTTGGTGGGTGGTTAGGGCGTGGTGTTTGATGGCACTGTTCTGGGTGTGACAGATATCCTCATGAACAGTCACATCGTCGTCATTCCGATATAGACTCCTGGACATCCTTGGATAGGGTGGCATGTGTACTGGTAAAAATGACGTTATTCTGCTTCAGGGGTCTCCTGCAGGCTGGGGTGGGGTTATTCCTCTTTTTTCCATAACCAGGTCCCCCTTTTGTCTTTTTTTTCGGGGTTCTTTCTTTTTGTAATTAGATTTTTTATAAGGGAGAAGGCCTTCTTCCCCGGTTCTTGTAAATAGATTATAAGGAGAGCCTCTTCCCTTCCTCCACGGGGGTGATGTTCTCTTCCACAATCTTCTTGATACGTCTCTCTTCTTTGTATCCGTGGTGCATGAAGGACTTGTAGAAAATGCGTACATCCTCGGAGGTCGGATTTCTTCATTCTCTTCGTCCTCCATGTACCATTTGTTCAAAGCTGTCCTATCAGCTTCTTGGAGTAACCATTGTTCACTTTAATTTGTGAGCTCGATCCAATTCTGCGCGGGTGTCCTGCCACGCTGAACAGTGGGTTAAGGCCGTCCTCATGAAGGCCCTAACGGTGGTGTCTTGAACCTCACCGGACACTCACTCTCTCCGTTTAGGCAAAGTCCCAAGTTGGTAGATTTGGTGTAAACGGTAGTGGTCATCATCATCATCATCATCATCATCATCAGCCGTTGCTAGCCCAGTGCAGCAAAGGCTTCAGACATGCCCTTCCATTCTCGTCTGTTTATGGTCTTTCATTGCCATTCCTATACCTGCAATTTTTTTTTTTTTAGGTCGTCAATTTTATCGTCCTCTCTGCCTTCCTCTGCTTCGTTTGCAATCTCTAGGGATCTATTCTGTTATTAATTTTGTCCTATATGTCTATGTATTGGTTTACTGTCACAGGCTGCATAAGCGCCTAGAGCTGTTAAAAATGGCTGCATATCGAAGTGAAATAATAGAGAATGATATAATGGATTAATAGATGACTCTACTCGACTTCGAGGTGTAATTACACACAATAAACTCTCGACAATTTAAAAAAAAATAGTAAAAAACAAAAGGTCATGAAATGTTAAACAGAACCAGAAATAAAAACACTAAATGGTTATAAGGGTAATTCTTTGCCAATGCCATGGTGAGGGAAATCTCTTTCTGTTTCACCAAATGAGAAGAGATAGATTAACGATTTACGATCTGGATTGCAGAGTTACATTCGATAAAGCATCCCTCTGAGAGAGAAAAGCTTTAAAATAGCACTTGCATGAACTGAAGCCCTAAACAACACAATGCAACATAGCTATTAAGGTGTCACTAACTCACAAAGTGCCTGCGAATGGTACACCAGTAAAAACTCACTTTCATCACACTTTTCTTAAATTGTAATTAAATCATACAAGCAAACGATGCATTGGCTTGGCATAGCGGAGGTTGTATGTGGTACACAGCCGAATTTCGGATGTCATAGAAGAGAGGGGCATGTGAATATCACGGTAAGGATTTGGGAGGTTTCTGGATAAAAGGAAGGGTTTAGGAATGAGGACGAAGGATATCAGGTCACTGTAAGCCCCAGGCGCTGATTAGACTTACCTCGGGATAGCCTTTTGATGTATAGTCGTGCTCAAAACTGAAGAGACAATTCTTTTTGTATCGTTCAAAATCTCGGACCCAACGTAATGTTGCCAAGTAGTGTTAAATTTTTTTTAAAATTCCAATGTCACATATGTCAATAAGCTTGCGTATTCACTGATAGTGCTATTTTCAATGTAACTACCTCTGCAGCATTATAACAGTAGACCTAAGAAGCTCAAAAGTCGTAACATTTTTAAAATAGACATTTTAATTTAAAGTTTTCTTTGAATGGTGAAGTTTTAAGCTGTGTTCAAAATGCCTGTATGCCTGCAATATGATTTATAGTCCTAAAAACAAACTAATCTAAGCGACTGAGATGTAATCTCTTTCACTAAAGAATTTTATTGTAGACATTACTCTTTCTTTGAGGAATCAAAGATGACGATTTTAATTACATGGAGACGATGCTATTAATCGAAATATATATTAGTGTTAATGAATTAATTTTATCACATCACATCACATCTAATGCCATTTAATATCTAATTCGCTCTACCTCGGAATTGATATATTTCCATATAGCCTGTATGTTAACATACAGGGAATTTTTTAGTTAATAAAGAATTCTTCAGCTCATAGACTCGAGACACGGAAACCAAGAATTCATGACGTAAAGTGACGCTTTACGCCACGGGACTATGAAGATAGGTGTAAGTTGATACCGACTCTCACCTACAAATCCCCTCCGAGCTCAGGTCTTCCTTATTGGAGTCGATATCAACCCACCTCGACCATGATAGCCTTACAGTGCGTTTGTCTCACGTAGCCATATTGTGAAATATATCATATGGTTAAATGTATAGACCTTGTACCTTTTATTATACTGTTGGATTACAGTACAAGTTTGGAACCTTTTGTCCTACCAGTAAAGGAGCCGAAAATCAGCCATTTGTCGCCTTTGATAACTGAAATATTTGGCTGATGAAGGTGTCTCTCTCTAATTTTCGTTACTGATAGCTCTCCAAGCTCTAAATGGACACTTCCCTTCATTTAAATAACGACTAGTGATTATTAGGTCCAGGTTCATTGAAAATTAAAATGCGTACTCACACCAGCTACAGTATCTCAGATAGTTGTCGCTTTAGATAATTTTGAATCAGTAATCATTGAATTTACACATCTTTATTGACCATGGCGAAAGTAATCTTCGATTATGTTACAGTCAGTAAATGATGCCTGCATAAATTTCCTGAGCACTGACCTTTAAAGTGGTTCCTAACATTATATTTGTTCTTGAAGTAGATTGCGTGCGTTCCATCTCAAATCTATCCGAAGAGGAAGAATGGAGCAAGCGAGCGTATTTTAATGATCATTATATCACAGACATACCAACTTCTAAAACAATTTTGACAACGTGAAAATGGATTTTTTTAAAAAGTTCCTAAACGTTGTTCCGAGTGTTTACAGGAATCTCTGATACATATCCTTTTACTTCATTTGGCTCAGCATTATGCACAAATGACTTCATCAAAATAAAATTAAGTTGCCTAATATTCCGGCATAGGAAAACAAATACACCACCCCTTTCGCACGGCTAACCACACACCTTTGTTGACTTACCTTAATAATAATCAATACAGAAATTCTAGGTCTCTCTGCATCATCCACCCATTCCGCTGTTACTTTGAACGAGAATATTGGTTTCCAACACTTCCACTGTGTCATATGAGCGTCTCTGAATCCATGGAGGATGGGGGTGGAAAGACCTTTCCTCTCATCATGATTTGCAGTGTTTGCAGTGCTGCTCCGAGCCAGAGAGATGATTGTCGAGGAGCGTCCGGGAAAATAAGTGGTGCTCCTTGCTGTTGCTGTCTTCTGTTCCATCTTTCTGTCTTTATCTTTCCGAATTCGTGGTCTGGGACCTGCGCAGTAACTGCGATATTAACACAAGCCTCATGTAAAGTTTTTGGTTTGAGACCTTGAAAAAAATGCATTATACATACACAAGTTTATATATATATATATATATTAATATATATATATATATATAATATATATATATATATATATATATATTAATATATATATATATATATATATATATATATATATTTATATATATATATATATATATATATATATATATATATATATATATATATATATATATATTATATATATATATATATATATATATGTAATATCCATACATATGTATCATATACATATATGTATATATATGTGTATATATATATATATATATATATATATATATATATATATATATATATATATATATATATATATATATATATATATATATAGATATATATATCTATTGGCTTAGCGGTCCAGATTCTCTGTACATCTTTGTTTTTAAACCGGTTAGTAGTTTGACTCTCACTGGTGACATTGCAATTATCCGTTATGTGAGTATGTGGAGTTATTGCCAAGGTATAATCAACTGGGTATTATCTGGTTATCTC
>NC_061092.1:63742633-63802633 GCF_015104395.2 Macrobrachium nipponense
TATATATGTATATATATATATATATATATATATATATATATATATATATATATATATATATATATATATATATAGAGGTATATATATATATACGTCATATCCCATTACCGTGATTCATATACATATATCGAACTACAAATGTCCTTCAATATCTAATTTGCTCTACCCAGAAAAAATTTACATATTTTCATATATGTTTAACCAAGGGGGAATTTTATTAAAGCGATAATAGAATTGCTTGGCCGACAGGCGCGAACCATCGACCTCTCAATTCAAGGACTGGCAGTGAAACCTTAGCCAACCTAAAATTCCCCCTCGGTTAAGCATATATGAAAATATATTAAATCCGGGGTGGAGCGAATTAGATATTAAAGGACATTTGTAGTTCGATATATATTTATATTGTTACGAAGTGCCAAGTATCTGGTTACCATTCATCAAATTATTACCTCACCAAAGCCAGGACACCTAACCCTCATAACACGTATTAATGAATGAATACTCTAAAGGCAACAGTGATCCCTTAACACTTACCAATTATTGCAGAAAATCAGACTAAGTTCATCAAAACAGGTGTGAGGTAATCTTGTAAGTAATTAGATTAATCAATGGCATCACTCCATCAACAACTTTCAAAGCCTAAGTATTTCCCTGATTTCAGAAGTCTAAGTACTTCCCTGGTTCTAAGTCACTTCAAGTAAATTGAAGGAAAGCAAATCAATTACCACTCTATCATCAATACAATCAAATGCAAATATACTGGTATAAAAATAAAAACACTTATAAAATTTTAAATACAAAAATCATTATCAAATTCAAAAAATTTTATAAGTGAAATTCACAATATCAGGGAAAATTACTGTTACTTGAAAACAAAGTAAAATTTAATTAATTTTTGAATCAAATTAAGTAAAATTAAATCAAAATTAATTTTATCAAAAAATTCAAGAAAATTAATTCAATCAAAATTCAAAGTGTTAGGCAATAATTGAAAATTTGAAATTAATTCACAAGTGCTAAACAACAACAAAACTTGAAAAGAATTCTAAGTAAATGCAAATTATTTCACAAATGTTAAATTTAATTAAATGTGTAATGATTAAGCAATGAAAATAACTAAGTCAATTAAAATGGTGCATGCAAATGAAAATATAAAATAAAAATTAAAAAGGGCACACTTCAATAAGAAAAGGAACAAGTGCACAAACAGGGGAACAAACACAAACACAAAAAATCAGCAATGTGTAAAAGTTTAAATCTTTTTCACTCAAAACATTGTAACCATCAGTTTTTACCAAACCTTCACAACCATCTGTTATTAGTTAACCACAGTTCCTATCCGTTATTAGTTATTAGTTAATCACTGTTCCTAACAATTATTAGTTATTAGTTATTAGTTATTAGTTGCAACTAATAAAAATATAACACTTTTACCTTTATGGTATACCAACTTCTTTCTTTCTTTGCTGCAGGCTTGATTCACACTTTCACAAAAAACCAGGCACCGTACAAACAATGTTTATTCAGATTCCACAAAAACACTATTTAATGCTAAATAAACTCTAATAAATAACAATATGAAATTCTAAGTTACGAGTGACCAATTTAATATAAGATCAAAAGTGCTATGCGATGGAGAGAGAGAGAGAGAGAGAGAGAGAGAGAGAGAGAGAGAGTAGAGAGATCTGATCGCCTCGCGGTTCTAAGATGTATGAAATTTTTTCCTTTACGGAAGCTGGACTGGGCAGACGACACAAAACGTTCTTAGCACAAATGCTTCCAGTAGCTTCGAACTCTGACGCAACTTCACATAAAAAATGTGCAATCCCCACGTGGCTTTGATCAAAGACATACGTACGTAGGACGATTCTGCTCAACAGACACGTACTCTACTCGATCACTTGAAGCAGAAGGCTTATCCATACGATGACAGATTCTCCAAAACACAAATGAAGATTTGAGCTCGCTATCAAACGCATTGACAGAATAGAAAAGCAAACAGATCTCGCAGACCCTCTAATCTCAAAGTGTTGACATAAAAGGGGAAACAATCATAGCTTCGAACAGACAAAGAAAATCTCTCTCTTTTTACTTTTACGTTATATTATATATTCTATTACATTATGTTATGCGAAATCTGAACACACTTTAAACATCCTATTCTAAGCTATCTAGGAATCTGAAAAAATGTTACATAATTCTACATGACATTTTAAAGAGGGGAAATATGCATTTTGAAAATAGCAATATATAATATACCTCCCCCAGTAGATTCTTTATCACGGTGTTGAATCCAACGATTCGCAACGAGATAAATAATCCGCAACTACATTGTTTTTGCCACTAATGTGCTGCACTCTTAAGTTATACTGTTGCAGGCACAAAGACCACCTGGTCAGTCTTTGATTATGGTTTTTCATTCTCTGGATAAATGATAGTGGATTGTGATCAGATAACACCAAAATTTCTTCATTCCTAGGTCTATTCACATACACTTCAAATTTTTTCAATGCGGTGATTAAGGCTAAAGTTTCCTTCTCATTTGTCGAGTATACTTTCTGATGTTTTTTTCAGTTTTGTAGACATGAAGCACACAGGATGGTAGATATTATTTTCATCTTCTTGAAGTAGAACAGCTCCAACGCCACAGTTCGACTCATCAACTTGTATCACAAATTTCTTGTTGAAGTCTGGAGCTTGAAGTACTGGTCTTGAAGTTAAAATGGCTTTTACCTTCTCAAAGGATTCTTGACACTCTGGAGTCCAAACAAACTTAGCTTTGGGACTAGTTAAGTCTGTCAAGGGAGCTTCTACGGCTGAGAAACTTGGGCAGAAACGACGATAAAATCCAGCCATCCCCTAATCTCTGTAGCTGTTTTCTGGTAGTAGGTGGAGTAGCCTTACGGATACCTTCTACTTTAGCAGTTACTGGAGCAAGAAGGCCTTTCCCAACTTCAAACCCAAGATACTGTACAGTTGCCTTGCCAAACTCATCCTTCTCTAAGTTGACTGTTAATCCTGCTTCTTGTAGTTTCTTGAAAACTTTCCTTAGAATCTTCAGATGTTCTTCCCACGTTGTAGAGTAAATCACGATGTCATCCAGGTATACACCTACTCCTTCTATTGATCCTAGCAGTTGATCCATCACTCGTTGAAATATTGCCGGTGCATTCATCAGACCAAACGGCAGAACAGTATACTAATACAGTCCAAAAGGAGTAATAAAAGCTGACAGCAACTTCGCATTCTCATCTAAGGGAATTTGATAATATCCTTTCAACAAGTCTATCTTGGAAACAAACTTGGCTTGCCCAATATTATCAAGTAACTGATCTATAATAGGCAAAGGATAATTATCAGCCACACTGATAGAATTCAGCTTCCTATAATCAGTACACATCCTAAATGAACCATCTGGTTTCTTCACTAACACACATGGAGAACTGAAGTGACTTGAACTGGGTTCTGCTAATCCATGTTGCAGCAAATATTCAACTTCTTTCTTCAAAACATCTCGATGATACGGTGATAAGCGATAGGCTCTTTGCTTGATAGGTTTTCCATCTTCTTGAATCTTGATTTCATACTTGATCAGATCAGTACGTCTAGGCACATCTGAAAAAATTTCTGGAAAACTTCTAATTACTTCACTTACGTCTTCACCTTGTTCAACACTCAGATGTTTCAGTTTATCCTCCAAATTTTCCAAAATTGAAGAATTATTCATCTTGCTTGCAGCTCCCAATTCGTAGCCATCATCGTCTTCTGCAGATAAAGTTTTTTGGGTTACTGACACAGTTTCAGTTTTAGTTTCTGAGAAATAAGGTTTCAAGAGGTTCACATATATCTTCCTTTGTCTTCTTCTTCTTTCTGGTGTTTCAATCACATAAGTTCTATCACTTAACTTCTGAATCAATCTTGTAAGGACCTTGAAATTTATTAGTGAGAGGAAATCTCTTGACAGGTAGAACACTAACACTTGTTGACCAACACTAAAACTTCTTAGCTTAGCATCAATCTCCCTTTCCTTTTCTCTTGACTCACTTTCAAGTTTTCTAAAGAGAATTTTCTAATCTCTTTCAACCTTTTCCTTCAGTTCTTCATATAATCTTCTTGGCTTTCCTCTTGATTTTCTTCCCAATTTTCTGCAAGAATCTTAAACGGTCCTCTCACTTCTCTTCCAAAAATCATCTCATTAGGTGAACATCCCATACTTTCTTGGTAAGCAACATCCCAATCTCTTCCTGACTCAGAACCAATACTTTGTCAGCATACTTTTCAATGTCTGGTGGAACCTTTCCAAGGAACCTTGAGTTTCTGGATGATAGGCAGTGGATAACTGTTGTTTCACTCCTAACAAATTCATCACATCCTGGAATAACTTTGAAGTAAAGTTTGTTCCTGTCACTTTGTATTATTTCTGGTATAACCAAGCTTTGAGAAAAACTCCACAATTTTTTCAGTACTATCTTGGCAGATATGTTTCTAACGGATTGCTTCTGGATATCTTGTCACAGGACACATTAATGTTAACAAATACTCATTTCCTTTCTTTGTCTTTGGTAGCGGTCCAACCATATCTATAATCACTTTGCTAAAGGGTTCTCCTCTAACTTCTATAGGTTGTAGGGGGGCTTTCTTGATGGTTTCATTCGGTTTTCCAGCTATCTGGCAGGTATGACACTCACGACAGAACCTGCTAACATCTTTGTGAAGTCCAGGCCAAAAAAAAAATATTTCATGATCTTCTCCACAGTCTTCCTGATTCCCATATGTCCAGACTCATGAGCTACTGCAACCACTTACTTCCTCAATGGATATGGAATAAAAATTTGAGGATATTCGCCCACATACAGCATTTCCTGGTATATCTGTAGGTCTATACTTCCTCATCAGCAAACCTTCCTTCTGATAATAATAGCTAGGAGTTTGTTTCATCTCTTCTCAATCAACAACTCTGAAGAACAAATCAGTTAACAATGCATCCTTCTTCTGCAAGTCCATTAGCTTCTCTCTTGTCACTTGACCAACTTCAAAGGTTGAATTCTCAATATCTGCTAACTCAGCTACTGTAGTTTCACTACTGTCTTCAGTAACACTTTGACTACTCGGAGTCTCTTCAGGAACATCAGGTTTCTTCTTCTTCGTCGTCGTCGTCTTCTTCATCTTCTTGGGAAATCTCTTCTTGGTCAGCACTATTGGAAACTTCACCTCCCTGGAACAATTCTTCTAAGCACAAAGATCCTTCACTTGATCCTTCTTGGGTGTGCAAATCCTCAGTTTCTTCACTTGCAGTCGTAGTCCTCTTCATACATCTGGTAGTTTACACAACTAGGAAACAGGTGGGGTTATTCCTTCTCCAACTCTACTGTAGGACTAATCCTCAATGGTTTGTCTGTCATTACAGGACAAGGAATAAATGGCACACCACCAACTTCATTCCCACAGAACATGTACACCTTCTACAGCCAGTGAGTCCTTTACAGCAAATCAACATTCCCTGTCACCAATTCACATGACAGGTGTAAGCGGCATATAGGAGTTACTTCCTCTCCTCCTATACCCTTAAAATAAGTGAATCTCCTGTGAGACTCTTCTCCAACTGAGGGTGAGAACCACGTACTACCACACTATGGTTACTCCCTGTATCATGTAATATCTTGACTGTTACCTGCATACTTCCTTCTTGAGTTGACAGCATACCCTCATAGATAGATGGCTTAAAAGCCTCCACACTGCTAAGCCACTCACTGCTTGAGGTAAGCACATTTCCACTGGTTGCTAAACATTCAGTTTGTTTAGTTTTATTCTTCTCTGGAGTCTGATTCTTTCCCACACTGCTCTTCGTAGTTTGTTTCACCTGGTCACATTTTACAACTTGACCAACTGTTTTGACTGTTGTTGATTCCCGGTAACACTCTGGACTGTAGCGTCCTACTCTTCCACACTTGTAACAGACAACATTAGGTTTCTGTAACTGTCTTGAAAAACTGGATGAGGATTTCACATTAGTTTGCTGAGTTGTATTACCTTGTGTACTCTTGGTAGTATCACTTGTAGGTTTCCCATTAACCCTCTTACGCCGAAGCCCTAAAAACCAAAATGTCTCCCGTATGCCGAGAGGGTTTGGATTGTGGAGCGCGGAAAGCGGGAAAAAAAAATAATTTTTTCAAAAAATCACAGAGCGTGGTTTTTTCAAGATTGAGAGTTCACTTTTGACTCCTTATTTTGTAATTGCCTGAAATTTAGTAATCAACTATCAGAATGAAAAAAAAATATTATTATCATATATAAATAATGCGATATATGGTAGCAACAAAAAAAAAATTCATACATAATTGTATTCAAATCAAGCTCTGTGAAAAACGGTTAAAGCTAACGAGTTACTTTTTTATCGTTGTATTGTACACTAAATTGCAATCATTGTGATATATAATACATTGAAAAACGATCAAAGCAACACAAAAAAAAATATTATCACAAAATAATGCATGAACTCATAACGCGCGGGCATAAAAAAATGTTTTTTTTTCAAAAATTCACCATAAATCTAAATATGGTTCTAGAGACTTCCAATTTGTTTCAAAATGAAGACAAATGATTGAATATTACTATACTGTAAGATTTTTAGCTTAGAATTGCAGTTTTTGGACCATTTCGGACAAGTTAAAGTTGACTGAATGTCAAAATTTTTATATATATATTTTTTTTATATGCAAATATTGCAAAAATGAGAAAAGCTACAAACTTCAAATGATTTTGTTTGTATTCTTCATGAATCTGCACACATTTTCATATAGAAAACTCTATAAAACACCTAATATGAAAAGGAGCAAATATTAGGAGAATGCAACGTAAGCATTTCGGATATTTGCGGCCAGCGAATCGGCGTGCGTAGAGAAAGAAAAGTTTTTTAAAAATTCACCATAAATCTAAATATTGTGCTAGACACTTCGAATTTGTTTCAAAATGAAGCTAATGACTGCATATTACTAGATTGTAAGATTTTTAGCTTACAATTGCGTTATTGACTATTTCGGTAGTCAAAGTTGACCGAACATGGTTTTTTTTCTATTTTATCGTGATTTATATGCAAATTATTTAGAAAAAGAGAAAAGCTACAACCTTCAATCATTATTTGTTGTATTCTACATGAAATTGCGCACATTTTCATATATAAAACTTTATGTAACGGCTAATTATAAAGGGTGCAAACATTTCGACAATCGCAAGAAAAAATTTCAGAATTTTTCGGAAGAGTTATTGCGCTGACGTAAGGAAAAAAAAAATTTTTTTTTTTCATAAATTCACCATAAATCGAAATATTGTGCTAGAGACTTCCAATTCGTTGCAAAAGGAAGGTACATGATTGAATATTACTATAATATAAGTTTTTTAACTTACAATTGCGTATTTCGACCATTTCGGTAGAGTCAAAGTTGACCAAAGGTTGAAATTTTTGCACTTATCGTTATTAATATGAAAATATTTCAAAACTGATAAAAGCCACAAGCATGGGTTGTTTTTAATTGTATTGTGCATGAAATTGCGCACATTTCCATATATAAAAATTTATGTAACGGCAAATTTAAAATGGTGCAAACACTAGGACAACTCGCACGAAAAAAAATTATTGGAAGAGTTACAGCGCGGACGTAAGGAAATAGTTTTTTCATAAATTCACCATAAATCGAAATATGCTGCTAGAGACGTTTTTAGCTTACATTGCGTTTTTTGACCATTTCGGTAGTCAAAGTTGACCAAAGGTTGAAATTTTGGCACTTATCGTTATTTATATGAAAATATTTCAAAACTGATAAAAGCTACAATCATGAGATTATTATTATTTTTTTTTTTGTATTCTACATGAAATTGCGCACATTTCCATATATAATACTTCATGTAATGGATAATTTATAACGGTGCAAAAATTATGTCAAAGTGACGAAATAATTTTTGAGATGTGTCACTGATACTTTTTAGTGCAATAAGAAAGAAATTCGCGCTTGTGCGCCTGCGTAACGATTGTAAACAAAACAACACCTTGATCCGTGAACTCCCAGCATCCCCCAAGGCGCGTGATTCAAAAGTTTTTGGCTGGGAGGCCTATAAGTATTTTTCCATGAATTTAAAAAAAAAACTTTTTTGAGTCGACGTATAATACATCCAATCGGCACATGGGAGACATTTTGTCTCGACGTTTAATACGTCCAATCGGCGTAAGAGGGTTAAATTTGTTCCTGTTATTTGGATAAGACTTAAAACCTGGGCGTTGTTGACTCTGATACTTGATATTGTAATTATGTTTACTACTGATTATATTGTAATCTACACTCAGGGTAGCAGCTTTGTTAAGTTTCTTCACCTCTCTCTCTCTTAAATAGGCTCTTATATGTTCGGGAATTCCCTTAAGATACTGTTCAAGAACAAGTAATTCTTCTAACTCGTCAAAAGTTTTTACTTTAGCAGCTTCTACCCAACGTTTGAAACACCTTCTCACTTTGTAAGCATAATCTAAAGAATGTTCCCTTCTCATCTTTTCTTAAATTTCTGAATCTTTCATTGTAGTACTTTGGGGTCATCTGGTAACTTGTAGCACGCTGTGTTTAAGTACCTTGTAGTCTTTACACTGATCAGCTGTTAAGGCTAGATAAGCACTTCTCCCTTTACCAATCAAGACACTTTGTAACAAAACTGACCATTTATCCTCTGGCCATCTCATACATGAAGCCACTTTCTCAAAGTGATCAAAAAACTCATCTGGAGCTTCTTGAGTAAACTTAGGGATTAACTTTTGTACTCTCACTACATCAAATACAGGGTCTTGATTACCTTGGTTAGGGTTAGACGGTGTTACAGGTAATGTTGGATCTAGGCTTTTATTAACTTCCCATTTCCCTTTCATGTCTTGCAATTTCTCTTTCCTCTTTTGCTGCTTTTTCTTCTTCTCTTTCTCTTCTTTCTTGTTTTTCCCTGTCTATTCTTTCTCTTCTGCAAGCATTTTTAGCTTAATCAAATTCTCTTCTGCTTCAGTGCGTCTAAGCTCTAACTCTACATCACTTTTCTCTTTCTTTTCTGCTTGCTTATTTATGAGATCAGCACGGTGCTACATTCAACAACTCTTGAGAGCCAATTCTAACTCATCTTCATCAATTATTTCTACAGAGTTTATCAATGATTCCATAGCAATACATCTTATTTGTGCCTTTACCATACTAGTAGACACATAACCACCACATGCCACTGCTAAAGCGCTCCATTGTGCATTAGTCAGAGTGGTTTCGGACAAAACTTGGATGGGAGGGGCTGCTAAAAATTCCTGAACCTTGAACTGAGCCATTTTCCCTCTAAGTTATCAACTTACAATTCAATACAATAAATGCAAACAAAACTATATGGTCACTCTCCTAGCAAAATATATCCCTAACACCACCAGTATATTCTAGAGCGATAATAAAATCTGCTTTCCCGGGTCTAGGCACCATTAAACAATGTTATGAAGTGCCAAGGTATCTGGTTACCATTCATCAATTATTACCTCACCTGAACCTCATAACACTTATTAAACGACTGAATACTCTAAAGGCAACAGTGATCCCTTAACACTTACCAGTATTGCAGAAAATCAGACTAAGTTCATCAAAAACAGGTGTGAGGTAATCTTGTAAGTAATTAAATTTAATCAAAGGGCATCATTCCATCAACAACTTTCAAAGTCTAAGTATTTCCCTGATTTCAGAGTCTAAGTACTTCCCTGGTTCTAAGTCACTTCAAGTAATTGAAGGGAAGCAAATCAATTACCACTCTATGATTCTACCTATCATCAATATAATCAAATGCAAATATACTGGTATAAAAACATTTAAAAAACCTTAGTAAATAAAATTTTAAATACCAAAAAATCTATTTATTCAAATTCAAAAATATATAAGTGGAAATTCACAATATCAAGGGAAAATTACTGTTACTTGAAAACAAAGTAAAGTTTAATTAATTCTTGAATCAAATTAAGTAAAATTAAATCAAATTAATTTATCACAAAATTCAAGAAAATTAATTCAATCAAAATTCAAAAGTGTTAGGCAATAATTGAAAATTTGAAATTAATCACAAGTGCTAAAACAACAACAAACTTGAAAAGAATTCTAAGTAAATGTAAATTAATTCACAAACGTTAAATTTAATTAAATGTGTAATGATTAAGCAATGAAATAACTAAGTCAATTAAATGGTGCATGCAAATGAAAATATAAAAAATAAAAGGCACACTTCAATAAGAAAAGGAACAAGTGCACAAACAGGGGAACAAACACAAACACAAAAATCAGCAATGTAAAAGTTTAAATCTTTTTCACTCAAAACATTGTAACCATCAGTTTTTACCAAACCTTCACAACCATCTGTTATTAGTTAACCACAGTTCCTATCCGTTTTATTAGTTATTAGTTAATCACTGTTCCTAACAATTATTAGTTATTAGTTATTAGTTGCAACTAATAAAAATATAACACTTTACTTTATGGTATACCAACTTCTTTCTTTCTTTGCTGCAGGCTTGATTCACACTTTCACAAAAACCAGGCACCGTTACGAAACAATGTTTGTTCAGATTCCACAAAAACACTATTTAATAACTAAATAAAACCCTAAGAAATATCAAATATGAAAATTCTAAGTTACGAGTGACCAATTTACGTTACGTATATAAAGATCAAAAGTGCTATGCGATGGAGAGAGAGAGAGAGAGAGAGATCTGATCGCCTCGCGGTTCTAAGATGTAATGAAATTTTTTTCCTTTACGGAAGCTGGACTGGGCAGATGACACAAAACGTTCTTGGCACAAATGCTTCCAGTAGCTTTGAACTCTGACGCAACTTCACATAAAAAATGTGCAATCCCACGTGGCTTTGATCAAAGACATACGCGTACAAGACGATTCTGCTCAACAGACACGTCTCGTACTACTCGATCGCTCGAAGCAGAAGGCTTATCACATACGATGACAGATTCTCCAAAACACAAATAGAAGATTTGAGCTCGCTATCAAACGCGTTGACAGAATAGAAAGGCAAACGGATCTCGCAGACCCCTCTAATCTCAAATTGTTGCAAAATAAAAGGGAAACAATCATAGCTTCGAACGGACTAAGAAAATCTCTCTCATTTTACTTTTACGTTATATTATATATTCTTTTACATTATGTTATGCGAAATCTGAACACACATTTAAAACATAACCTTTTCTAAGCTGTCTAGGAATCTGAAAAAATGTTACACAATTCTACATGACATTTTAAAGAGGGGAAAAATATGCATTTTGAAAATAGAAATATATAGTATAATATATATATATATATATATATATATATATATATATATATATATATATATATATATATATATATATATATATATATATATATATATATATATATATATATATATATATATATATATATATATATATATATATATATATATATATATATATATATATATATTCTATATATATATATTTATATATGTATATATATATATCATCTATATATATATATATATATATATATATATATATATATATATATATATATATATATATATATATATATATATATATATATATGTATGTATATATATATATATATATATATATATATATATATATATATATATATTATATATATATATATATATTATATCTACATATCTATATATATATATATATATATATATATATATATATATATATATATATATATATATATGTTATATATATCTATACATATATATATGTATATATATATATATATATATATATATATATATATATATATACTATATATATATATATATATATATATATATATATATATATATATATATATATATATATATATTAGGTGGCAAAATATATAATCAGTAGTTCTGTCAGGCCATATAAACCAATTTGTATCAAACACCTGTAAATCTTTAACCTTGTATATGCAGTTTCATGGTGAAGAATTTCAATAATTTTGACCAGATCCCATTAGTTTGGAAGTAAGTGAAATTTGTTTCTTATCGGTGCTTGTTTTTTTTCCAACTGATTATCTTAATAGAGAGAGAGAGAGAGAGAGAGAGAGAGAGAGAGAGAGAGAGAGAGAGAAAGGTGCTTTAATTGCTCTTCTCGTTCCTTTACTGACTTGATTGACGAAGGCCAGTGAAATAAATGATGAACTATGCAGATATAAGAATATGAAAGAAATTTTGCATTGGTAAATTGAATGAGTTCTCATGTTTGATGACATGCGTTCTTTGTCTAAAATCTTTCTTAACGTGTTTTTTTTCCATTTTTTTTTTCCAATCTTAAAAACATAGTTATGGTTTTTAGTTTATAAATCATGTTTATAGACATCTTTAATAAGCTACGTATAGCCTAAAATCCATACTCGTTTGGGTTTCTGGAAATTTACAAGCTCCTGACATAATACCATTTACAGGTATCAAATCTAATTTCCCGTTGGAAAGCATCAGGACCTGCGGAGTGCAGGTGAACTGCTCTTCCGACTGGCGAATAATATCATGTCTTAAGAAAATGAAAAAAAAAGACGATATGGCAAGACAATGGAAAGCTCGATTGCTCTTCCATAAGAAACAATGAATACCTTAGTCTTCTATTTCACCAAGCTTGTGTTCTGAAAGGGCTTGTGGGGTCTGAACATGTTTTCGTAAAAAATCACTTGTTCGCTTGTTGTAGTTACGTTGCGTTTTATTACGGATCAGCGTAATTTCTTTAATAATATAACTAGGTATTCTTGTGTTTTTTATCTACTTTAATTCAATAAAATTTCAACTATATCAACATCGACTGAATAAGATTAAGAAAAGTATTTGTCGATATTTACAGGCGCGCTCTTCTATCTTTAGCTGACTTTATATTTAGTTTAGTAGATGAAGAAAATGGCTATTGGATATTGATAATATTTTGCTGTGTTTTCACTGAAACCTTCATTGCAGTTTTAAAGAGATTTTATTTTTCTTTTCTTTGGAATTTCATCTCTTCAACAATCAACTTTCTGTGAAGACAAACTTCCTTTTTGGGGATCTGAACTACTAATCCTGTTCAAATCTCCATTAGCTGACTGACTGTAGCATCTAATAATATATGCACTCACGATTCAGCGGATCAATCCATCCCCAAAGAGGCGATTTGTCGTCATCATCCATTTCCAAATAAGTTGCTTGCTTGCTTGCAGTACTACATACAGATTTCAAGTATTCATGTTTTTGTTTTCACATATGCTTGTTTACTAACGTTAGTTTATTCTTTGTACTCAAAATCTTAGAACTGTTGGTAGTTTCGCATGTCGTATATTTCATATTTCCTTAGATATACTGATTTTCTATAGCTGCACGATAATTCCCACTCGATATACGAGCAAACTTGAGGTTTTCTAAATATTGTTTCAAATATAATTTTACATAACTTGTATTTATCTGTCTTTTATCACAATAGGGGCTAATTATCATTCCACACGTGGTCGTATATAGCGTTTGTTTAATTAATTTTTTTTGATAATTCAACACTCGTGATATCTTTTCAGTGTTTCCATAACAATTTTAAGAAAGCACCATTAAGAATATTAAGTGGCATGTCTCGATCATTTTTGGGTTTATAAGGTATGAAAATCTACCTTTGTAAGGCACTACATGAACAGAAAACGAAAATTTATCGGACATAAGATAATGCTTTAAAATCGTTTTCCCTTGATGAACAATAACTTTATCTAAAACAAAATACAGGTGAAACATATTTTCGTAAAGATGAATCTTTTAATTACTTCAAAGGTTTTTGTCTAATACTAGAAAGCATATTGTTTAAAAAAGAAGATTTTGTTTTAACGCAATAATAATATTAATTTTTTACCTTCCTTATCCTTGAACTCATCTTCGCCAACCATCCTCGACAAACTGTTATGTTACGATTTGATATTTCTAGAAACACTTCTCTTCATTCCCAGATCTCACTGGCATGCAATGGTATCACAGTGTCCCTCACATTGCCCAGAGAAAGGGCGAAAGAAGATAGCAGGCCACTAATGTGACAATCTACTTTTTCTCAATAAGGAAATAACGTCATAAGAGTCGTTTTTATTTATTGTGACGATGTTGACTTTTGTAAGAGTGAAATGAGGACTAAGCATTTCATATGAGTTATGAGAATTATGGTAAGTGGTTAACTAACCCAGCTGTGTTTGAGTAACTGAATGGCAACTGATAAACCTCTCTCTCCTCTCTCTCTCTCTCTCTCTCTCTCTCTCTCTCTCTTTCTCCATCTTTCTCCTACCTACCACTCTAATCTCTCTCTCTCTTCCCTCTCCCTCTGCTCCTTTCTCTCACTCTATGGGCAGAACCAGCTCCGTTTCAGGGAATCCCTTCTCATCCCCACCACCTTTGGAGGAGGGGAGATAGGATGAATCCCCATTCCAGACAATCTTATGGGTCCCCACTATAATCCTGCCAAGTTTGATGCCCATCAAACCGCATGTTTCTCTGTGATTGAATGACAGACGAACGGACGGACAGACGTATCGCCCATTATAGTAAAAAGAAAATAAATTCAAAAGGAAAAAGAATATTGCGTATGCACAATATTAAACAAGTAAAAAAATGCGGAGAAGTTTCTTCTGCGCAATCAAGTTTTCTGTACAACCTATTTATGTTGTAAGAACCCTCAGCCGCTGTCCATGAAACTTTCAACCACGGCCCCGTGGTGGCCTATGTTTTTGTTTGCCCGATCCATAGCTGAGGACGGACAGGCAAGCTATCTCAATGGTTTTTGTTCAGACAACTGAAAATTTCCTTAGTATTTTGAGACAAAAATAAAATAAAATGGAAAGTTTAAGCGCTTCTCTCGCGTATCTCAAGTTTCGGTAATCGTGCTTCTGTTAATACAAAAATTGATTTTATTCGTTTTTTTTTAGTTTTTTTTTATAGCACATGGAATTCTACTGGCAACTTTAAACTAATTTTATTCCAATTTCCAGGGCCTGTATGTTTCATCCGTGATTTTACTCCGAAGTTTGTCCTTGATAATATCTTATCAACTCTCGTTTTTTTAGCAATCTTTCAGTTTATTTAGTTTCCTCTTGAATTCACTTTTTAATAAAACAATTATTTTTGAAGATTTGGGATAATGGTTATTATACCCGCGTAAAACCTTAATTTTATTTTTTCAGTATTTCTCTGTCCTTCTTTATATGATATTTGTAATCAACAAAATCAGTAGAAGTTGTATATATCCTATTCATTTAGACATAAATTTAAGGAGCGCATACTAAGTGCATCAAATATTTCTACATTTTCTCTCTATATAATGGGATTTTCCACCGATTTCCTTTATCTCAAGCTCCACTGACAGGAGAATTCGTGCAACTGAGGAAAAGGAAATTTCTCTTCTTGGAAACATGATTTTCACGAGGGATCACTGCATCATCATTTGGGGATTTGTGAAGCTGTTTGTCGAGGAAAAAATTTTACGAAGCTTTTTCCAGCGTGAAGTTAGATGCAGGGGAAAAGTAAGCTGTGTAGACGGTTTTTTTTATGGGGGGGGGGGGGGAGTGTGGGGGAAGGACGGGGTTCAGTGAGGCGGTGGTTATTCGGAAACTCTCTCTCTCTCTCTCTCTCTCTCTCTCTTTATATATATTTTTTACAGATATTGAACGCCTCGACTTCACAATATAATTCAGTTTTTATTTTAGTTCTAAAAGAGCAGCAATATTTTTCCCTAAAATCAGCTGATTTTAGGCGGGCGGGAAACACAAACTCAGGCCAGGACAGGCATGTCCGGCGCCAGCCGTTATTTGTGGGAAGGAGGAATAAAGACTCCTGTCAGCCTTAGAGACGTATCCCAAAGGAAGTGTGTAGCTAGCTAGGTACTTTTTAGGCCTACTCTTAAGATCTTTTATCCTGTGAACTTCTTCTGGCGATAAGCTCTGCTTTCCCAGGATGACTGGGAGGAGAATAAGCTGACCCCAACACCCAAGCTTCGCATGGTGGCACCTGCATTCGCTCTCAGTCCACTCGAGTCTGTGTCCTAGGACAGATGTCCCAGCCAGCCCTGCAAATAAGGCCTACTAAAGGGGGCTAACTAGCGCCCCAGACAACGGACAAAGCCGACGCCACATTCTACAAAGGTCCACTTACCTAAGGCATCCAGGTACGTCTTGAGAAACAGTCATATTGCCAGTTCTTTCCCTCTGAGTCAAGTAACAACTCCACATTTTCAAATTCAAACTCCTAATTCTCAAATGACATCCCTTTGTTCCTCTCCTTGCCTCGTGGTCGCATGCCACCTTTTGTGTTCGTCCCGAGACAGAGTCTTCATGGAATATCTCATTTAAACACCAGAGTTCCTTTCCCCAGTGTGTTAGATAAAATTGAATAACTGTAACTTGTGCAAGAAATCTTTATTTTATGCTGTGTCTAATCACGTGTCCAAGTCTCCTCACTCGCAAGTGCTGCCTTAACGCATGATAAATATGAGTAATTTTTGAAAACCAGCATTTATGTTAATTAGATTTCAGCCAGCTCTCCCCTAGTGAGAGATAAAGAGTGGTCCACAGTGTGGCCCAGTTGGTTTGCCTTTCAACTGTCTTGTAAATAAATGTAATGTAGATTAATTAGCTGGTTTTTAATGGCGACTTTCTCTAGTGTAAACATAACCCATTCAATCCTTTTAAGGTAAGTTAGAATCAAGATATTCTGCATTTTCCCTCTAAATATTTCCCTTTATGTATTGTGGGTCAATACAAGGCTTGCCCATACGAATATATATATATATACATATATATATATATATATATATATATATATATATATATATATATATATATATATATATATATATTCACATATATATATATATATATATATATATATATATAAATATAAATATATATATATATATATATATATATATATATATATATATATATATATATATATATATATATATATCTAATATCTATATATATATAATATATATACATATATATATATATATATATATATATATATATATATATATATATATATAGATATATATCTATATATCTATATATATATATATATATATATATATATATATATATATATATATATATATCTATATATATATATATATATAGATATATATCTATATATCTATATATATATATATATATATATATATATATATATATATATATATATATATATATATTATATATATATATATATATAGATCTATATCTATATATATATATATCTATATATATATATATATATATATATATATATATATATATATATATATATAGATATATAGATATATATATATCTATATATATATATATATATATATATATATATATCTCTATATATATATATATATATATATATATATATATACTATATATATATATATATCATAATCTATATCTATATATATATATATATATATTTATATATATCTATATATACATATATATATATATATATATATATATATATATATATATATATATATATATATATATATATATATCTATATATTAGGGCTTGTGCCTTGAATGATAAGGCGCCCTATGAGGTAATGTTAGACTTGCGATAATCTATACGCTAAGTCGGTTGGTATTGCACTTCCATATTCAATGGAGTGTCTGGGGGTTTGTAGATCACTTACGAAGTCAGTATTATCTTGTTGGTTATTACGACGATGTGTTAAACTCATGTTGGTTCAGTGAGGTTCTTGTAGAAAACACGAAGTATAAAACTAGATATATTCTTCTGAAGTTTTACATGGTGAAGATCAGGTATGATTGTACAAGTCTTCTAATAACGATAGCTTGATCGCTTCTGCCAATGATGATGGCTAATCCTATTCCTCTACATGATAAAGCTTAGGTAAAGAGGTACAGGTCTTCTAATGACGATAACTAACTCTGTTCTGCTTGTCTACCATCTCTGTTACAAGTTATGAAGGAACAGACAGTAGTTCGAACATATGAACATACATACAAATGACATAGTTTCATACGAACACACAATCAAATGAGACACGCTACAGATCACGTAGGCCGTTTGAATCATAGGTCGGGGTAGTGGTCTCAAGCAGGGAGCTTGGACTGTTTCAAACAAATGAATGACCACAGATGACGGCATGTCAACTTAGCCTACATACTTATTGTATACGTCATCTTTAGCGTCTCTAGTCTGATCAACATTCCTGCAAGCAATCTTTTATATATATGGACTAACATTCCATATTTCTATTATGTAAACACTTACATTAGCCCGTCAGCTACCAAACCAACTACTGAATATTGCTCAAACTTGACTTGCATTTGACTTATAGGAGTGTGATACAGACACTATGTGAATATATATATATATATATATATATATATATATATATATATATATTATATATATATATATATATATATATATATATATATAAGTAAATAAAAATTCATGGTGTACATGAATTGAATCAAGTAATAAAATATAAAACAATGATATTGGTAAATAATAGTGATCACGTGATATATAATGACACAGTTTTTCACTTCATCTCACTAAGATACTTATGCTACAGGAAATACTAATGTACTCTGATAATTGCATAGAATGAAGATTAACATGATAAAAAATCATATTTTAACTGATAAAAAATTTCATATATGAATTGATAAAATTATTAATGTTTATGCTGATTGATTCGTTAATTTATATGCTAAATGTTATATATCTGATTCATTAATCTATATACTAACCCACATATAACTGCAAATATTGGTAAGATAAAAGGTAACAGATTGATTATAGGCTACCTGATTTGTTTAGACTATGTATATGGATTCATACAATTATGATTAATACATGTGCACTTTAAATAGATTCCTATTGCGTACACGCAAAGATATATTTCGATTCCGTTATTTATGATCATGTATATAGATTCCTAGTGCGTACACGCAAAAAATATATTTCGATTCTGTTATTTATGATCATTTATATATATAGGATACATGACCGAGGTTATACTACTTTCACTTTTAACTAGCGTTCGAACAACTTTTCGTCCATTACACAGTTCCAGACATCCACCTATAGCCAAATGAAACGGCCTATTTCACAGGGTTAAAACAAGGGGAAAATTTGCCTGGGCGGGTCCAACGTTCTATTTGCGCTCATACTTATTCTCTGCATCCTAAGCAACACGATTACGTTCGCGATGAATAAAAAAACATCCCCAGCACGAGTCCTTCACCAGCAAAGTAGAGTTGAATATCCTTCGGGTCGTAATTGTCGGAAGTATGTCCCATTCGTAGTCGATTCGACAGCCGCCGGAGCATTCCGCATTAAAACGAGATTAACGACGAGATACGGTGTCGGTCGAAGAAGTCCATGAAATTCCTTTCACATTGTAGGCGGTTGTTACTTGACTGTAGTCGTCCGCTGCGACGAACGATTTTTTTGAAGTTGCGATGTGAAACTCTCGTACTGCAGGATACTGTAACCAGTTCCATTAATCAGCCTGCAAGTGAAAATATACTTGTCACAAGGGCAAAGTAATTCAGACGACATCCAAATACAGGGGAGGGAAGAGAGCCATTTAGACCAGACTTAACCCACATGAATTCGCTGATATTTTTGGAATTCAAAGAGTCCACTGTACAAACTTTTTTATCCATGGCATTAACAATGAGTGAACCTATCCAGGTCTATGATGACTGTAAAAATATCCATAATTATAACAAATAAACAGATATCAATACAAATCCCAAAGAAAATTCGATATTACTGGTAGTAAATTACTAGACAAGAAGTGGAAAACGGAGCTATTTGTAAGATTGCCAGGCAACATAAGAGTCAAAGAGAAGATTAATCATGATTCTGTATTTCTCTATGCTAACTGAAATTAAGTTGTGATAAAATCTGATCCTATGTACCCTAACAAAAGTTTCATATTCAATTTTCTCAGCGCGCATCCTCCGAGGTTAATTTTTAAAACTTTATTAATAGGTAGGAGATGCAACGAAAAAACCCACTATGTAACTAATTTCTAAATAAACTTTGGGTTTTTCAAGAAAATGTGACATTTTCCCCCATGAATGTTTTACTTGAATTGTAATAGGCGAATGTTGCAAGTAAAGTAAATATTTCAAATACATATCTTGATACTTCTAAATGTCTATGAGGTTCAGAAAAAATTAATTCATTTTGTTGTTATAGAAATTCCATTTGCTTATTTTGTTCATTAATTTTAAAATGATTGCAAGTTGCATTGCGCCACACCGATAGACAACCTGTACCTAACGTCTGCCGTCTGCCTTGCCCATGAGAAGTTCGGGCTAAGCATTCCTTTCTCCAGTCAATCTGCTTTGCAAGCAGAGATGAAACCTGTGCAAGCAGATATTTGAGGTTAAAGGAATCAATGCTGATACGGCAAACGCGACAGACTCCTAGAACTGATGACGTCGTCACCAGCTTAAGAGTTACGTTAATTGCTGTAAGAGATACGACTTTAGTATTTTCAAATGATATTTTTTTTTTTTTTTTTTTTTTTTTAATACTCGACCCACATGAGAATAATGCCTGAAAAAAAAACAGTACCAAAATTGAACAATATATTAGTTCCATGTTGAAATCTGCATAATTGTAATTATGTTAAATTAAATATCCCTCATTCAAACTAATGAAAAAGGTTTCCATACAAATTCTATATATATTATTAGCCCTGTATAAGATTCTTATAGGATTATTCCATAGATAACATTTTCACTTCTAGACTTCCTGACTTTAAAATCTCTTTTATTTTATTTTATTTATTTATTTATTTATTTATTATTATTATTATTATTATTTTTTTTTTTTTTCATTGACTACGAATATAAATCACCGGGACAGACAATATGTCAGTAGGTTTTGGATATGTATTTGAACTTTTAGCTTATATGTCATTGCTAAATATATACGCATATATATTTGGATATTTATTAATCTATGGTTACGTTTTGCTTATTGATTTTATCGTGATTCCTTTTTTATTATAATTTATAACCCTTCCGACTTCTTACGGAGTGTACTATATTGACTCCACTTGTATCATATTTATTTTATTTTTTATATTTATTTATTTATATATTTTTTATATATATATTTGATAAATTAAATGGTTGGCTTGAATATGTGGAAAAGTGTTCTAGCGGCGTACCGTATAAGGCTACTTGCGCATTGCGGCATCAATTCTATAGATACAAGATATAAATGATAAAGGTATTTAAAACCGAACGCAGAACCGCTATAATCCAGTTTCGGATCCATATCACGAGTTGTACTACGTAAGACATTGACACTTCCTATTAATTATCCGTTATTCTACCAAACCGATTGACTCTGGGTGATAAAATATATTATGGTTTTCTTAATGGAAAGGAATTCACACAACGTGTTAAGGAGATTATTATTGATTTACACCACCCGAGTCACAGATTACTATGTGTTGAATTCCATATTTACTGATTTAGCACTCATAATATTCCTAACGCACTCAATTGCGGTGTTTGTTTTTAGTGCTATTAATTCTATATACGTGTCCAAGGAACTATTAACACTAAGAAGTGTTTATTCCCTCTGTCAGACTCGTAATTCTGTTAATAATTCTACGTATATTCTTTCAAGGATTGATTTGGCACAGGATAGGCCCTTAACTGACAGGTGTCTTATTGTGTCCCTTGTTTTCATGACACGTGTTACAATCAGCTATGTGCTTTTTATATCTGTAAGCATTGTAGGCCAGTAAAACAGTGATTTGGCTTTCTGTGACATAGGAGGAACCCTGGATGACGGAATGCAACCAGTTTATGACGATTGGTATGAGAGAGATTATTACTACTACCTGGTCGTTAGTCCTCTGCTGTGTTCTTCGGGTTTTCCTCGTCACAGACCTACATAGAACATTACATTTGATTACATTATTCTGATACACATACTATAAATATACTTTTGCTTTAGGTTTTCTGCTCGAAGTGTGTATTGTTTTTGCCTAGCCACTGACCCTGTTTCCGTTTTCGAAGTGTTTATTGTTTGGTGTTTATTGTTTTGCTTATCGCTGTTGACACTTGCTTTGTTCAGTTTTGTAACAGTTCTGCGCTCCGACCCAGATATTCAATGCTCGCGATCTCTTGGGTTAAGGAATTTTCTTGTTTAGATACTGGTTTTAACAATAGGCACGGATGTTTCTATATTTTTTAGTCTAATTAATGGTTCTTTGCTGTATGGTGCGGGATTGCGGGATAATGCGTTAGCTATGATATTTGCTTTCCCAGGTAGATATCTTATCTTGGCTCCAAAGACCTGAATGATCATTTGTCACCGAGTTCCTTTTGGACTGTGATTAAAGCCTTTGAAAAACTCGGTAAAGGACTCATGTTCAGTAAGGACTTTATCAGGATAACCATAGATTATGAATTTAAAATGTACTAGTGAGTTAAAGATACCTAGCCCTTCCTTGCCTATTACTGCATATTTACTTTCAGAGGGCTTTAGTTTACGTGAATAAAAAGCTATAGGGAAGAACTGTTTATCATATTACTGAAGTAGTATCCCTCTTACCCCTTGGTCTGAGGCGTCTGTTGCAATAATAAAAAAAAATTCCTTATTTAAATCAGGGATTTTTAAGTTAGGTAAGCTGCATTTTCCGCTTTTAAGATATCGAACGCCTGTTGATGCTTTTCAGACCATAATAAATCTACGCTCTTCTTCGTAAGATCTGTTAAAGGAGCTGTCATGATTGAAGAGTTACATATTTACATACGATTGTAATACCCACTACAGCGCCAAAGTGCTGTATCCCCCTTTTACGTTAATAAGTACCCGGGGAAAGTTATGAATAGCCGACCACCTTACCATGGACTACTTTTAGACCTTGACTAGACACATAAAACCTAGATAAACATGTTCGGTTTTTAAAACTCACATTTAGATATTTTACTCTGAGATTATTGTCTTTGTCTCTGTAGCACTAGCTCTAGTTTTATGTGAATGTACTTCTAAGGTATTAGAAAGGATTACAAGATCATCCATATAGGCATGTAGGTTATCCCCTAAAAGTCTCCAAACACTATATTGTAATTGGGGCGCAACGTAAGCCGGAGGCATACGTAAAAATTGATAATGTCCCCTGAGTGTGCTGAAACGGTGTATGAGGTACAATCACTTAGGTAATGGTATCTGGTAAAAGAGCATTTAAGTAAGTCCAAGAAAAGCTGGTGAAAAATTTATTTTAACCTAACAGAGTAAGATGTCGTCGGTACATCGCACTGGAAACTATCGGGAGTCGTTTTTCCTTGTTTAAGCGACAGAAATCTACGCAGATACGCCAAGTCCGATTTATTATGGCATGACGTTTGAGGGAAAAATTATATGGGCTTATTTGATTTCCTAATGGCTCCTATTACTAACATATTTCAACTTCGTCATTTATCTCTATTTTGAAATTTCATTGAGAGTCTATGCGAAGGTACGTATATAGCTTTATGTTTGTCCTTAGACCGTATTTGTTTTCAATGACATCCGTTTTTCTCCCAGAGATCACTCGCTAGTGGAGAAACTTCCTGGTATTCAGTAGAAGATAAAAAAAAATTCTGCTGAATCACCTCTGCTTGAATGACTTTACGGATATTACTTTAGATAGATTATCAGAGAGATTCATCCACGACTGGTTGGGCATGATTAAAAATTAGCAACAATAAAAATGCGATATTTATAACTTCCGTATCCACGATATGTATACTTTTAGGGCTTTGTTCGCGGAAATCGTTATATTTCAGAGTGTCCGGAAGGATTAAAATTTCATTTCCCAGCAAAGTCTTTTTACACGCACTAAGACATTCGAGGGTGCATGCTTCTCGAGATTTTGCGTGCAAAGTGCGACTGCGGTTGTGGGAGAATTCTGTTGGGTCATTTGAACAATGTTACGATTTATGAGACAAATGTATAGTTCCTTTATATAAGTTTATTATTTTGATTAACTGTCTCATTTTTGTTCAAACGGATTTTACTATGTTTGAAGGTTTATAGGATTTTCCTTTGATAAACACGCCTTATTTTGCAGGATGTAAGATAATATTTTGTGTATCCCTAGTTGGATATCTTACAATTACACTAGATACAGATCAATGTTTTTTATAACTATAGAGGTATCTGTAAGCGCTCCCTTATCCGGACTTCTCATTAGGAAGTTCGAACAACAGACGGTGAGTCCGTAAATACAGGATATTACGTGTACTAAAGTAATAAAACAAGATACCTCTAATTTTTAGGCGCGTACAGTTGGGCTTTATCCACCACTACTTATAATAACTTACGTATTAAAAAAAAAAACGAAAACCTGCTCTGATTACCTTATACGGTCATGTGTTTCATAAGAAAAATCCTTTTTATTAAAACAAAAAGATATCGGCATGTATGAACCAACATCGCTTTTCCCCACTCTGCTAGAGTCGCTTATTGTGTGGAATTTGCTATGCTTTGAACACTCGGCAGATTTAACTAACCTTGACCGCTTGACTAGGTGACACAGTCACCGAGTTTGCTTGTTTGATTCTGAACGGGCCACTGTTTCTATTTCTTTTTGTAATAATTAGGATCCTTCTCTTTATTACCATCGGCAACGTATTGTGTGTTTTTAGCATTATGTTGCTGGTTACGTATAAAGCAATGAATGACGAACTATTAGGAACTGAGCGATTACTAATAAGACAAGTTATCACTACTGCATTCCATATTAACTGTTTGTACTTCATTCTTTGCTAAAATTTGAAATAGTGAGGGATCCTGGTCAGCGCATTTAGCCTGATGAAAGTTTTTTACAGACATGTTATTCCTTTGCAATCCAGCCATATTTTTAAAGTTAAGTTGAGTCATTGAGGTTCAATATTTTATATTACTCAAAAAACTCAAGGCTAAAACTGCGATCAGGGACTTGCAAAGGAGCATTTATTGTCATGACCCGAAATAGTGTTACCTCCTTGGAGGAATAATGGGAGGAGACGCCCCGCATGGGTCAGACCGTTCAGTAAAGGTGAAGCCAGTTTACCGCGTGGCAGCCACGCCTAGGACTGGCAAAAGAGAGACCCACACCATAAGGATTAACAGAAACGCTTCAGTTACTTTTCCCATCTTTTATTTTCTATAATGCGTCTTTTCATGGCATAAATGGAGGCGAAAAGTGCTAGACATTTTATCATTCTTTTAAAGAACATAGTTAATTATTTTATCATACATAATACCTTACTTTATTACTCAGATATACAATACAAATTTTTACAATCAATCTTATATACATATTTAAAGCTATTCTATGTCTGCTAATTCCTTAGTCCTTACTGTTTGTTATCGCCTACTATTAGGAATTATTGACCGCTAAAATGAATTAACTTAGTATATATCTGGCGACTCTTTCCTGCGACCTACGATTGAAGTTTAGCAGTAATCCGCTTACCAGCATAATTATATCTCACTTGCAAAGATTTTTCAGTTATTGTTTTAATCAATAAGTGCAAGTGAAGGTCCAATGGTTGAGTATCATACATATGATAATCGACCTCTGAAAATATGGTTTTGCCTCTGTAAGCTGCCAATACTGAACTAACTAATTTATGGAAGCTAACTCTCCCCAGTATTTTGTTGCAGGACAACATTTCCCTTATATTTTTTTTTCCGCAAGTATTGCATATATCAATAACATCATTTGATGGATACACCAATTTTTCTTTGGTTTTTAATTTGATGAGGGGGTGACGAAAATTAGCGTCTGTTAACGTTAATGCATCAATGCAGACTACTGTAAAGACTTTTTTTTTTACTTAAAAACAACAAAGCCTGCAAATAAGCTACTATTTTATTGAACATTTTGACAAGTGGTAATGGTTTAGAATATAATCATAATCATCTTCCTTGCCATCTGAATATGCTTCTTGAACTTCTAAAACTCGATGTATTGAACAAAACAAAAGCATTTATATTCCTTACTGCAACCTGCTCTTTTATGCTGCTTGAAGCAGTTAATATGGGCACCGACTCTGATGGCATTAAGTCATTATGTACAAAGTAGCCTTTGTAAGCAGCAGAGAATTATCTCACTTTTGAATTATCATTATGGCCTCCCATACTTCTTACTTGACCAAAGAATAGTTCAATATGATCCTGACTGAATTTGTAGGTCATCAAAAATTGTAAAGGCCCACCATCTGATGCAATACAGGTTTCGTACAGAATCTGAAGACTTCGTATGCAATAGAGAAAGCCAATTAAACCAGTTTTTCGATCTTATTTTAAGATGTCTTTACCATCCTGAAGTCTCAAAGATCTGTATATGTTTCTGCTTTTATTAGAAAATCTTTATATCACTTGCATTATTCTTCTGAATTGGTCTTTGAATTCCTTTGGTATTTAGATTTCGAGAATTTGATATGTCAAATAAGGTGTTTGAGTACCATAATGAATTTAATAGTAGCTTCACTTCCCTCAAATTCACTTATTTTTTTCATCAAGGCATTATAGTTTCTGTAAACGTGTTAACTGTCCTGCGGATAAAATGGAGTACGAAATTATGCGTACCGTTAGCAGAAGAGTACGCACACAAGAAAACTAAAAGAACGAATTAAAATAACATAGTACATAAAAAATAAAAAGTATTACACCTTGGTCATCGCAAGGTCGCGTACCTACGGTCGACCCAGGAATTCAGTTGCCAGTCCCAATATGGCGGCCAGCGACCTGAGTGGCTTCACTTATCCCGCAGCAAGGCGTCTCCTCTCATTATTCCTCAAGGTTTACCTCTAATTTATCTAGATTTGTACGGGTGTTTCCACTTGTTTTTGTGTGGTTTTTCTAATCACTACAGTGCTTAACGACCTGTCCATGCATCCTATAAATACAGACGTCCACTAAGTAAACGCATATTCACTGTTTAATATGATTTTTGTTTCGTAAGGGATTAATAATCACCCAAATGATAAAATTAACATAGTATATGATTATGATATTTCAGTAGAACTTCTGGAAAACAGACACTCAAGATAACAAACCTCGCAGTAGCGAAATCTCAATGATGTAGATAATTTCTGTAAAAAGTAGATTAGATGTCTCGTAACTTCAGCCCACAGGAATAACGAAATTCGACCTGCAAAGGAAACACTCAAAGTTACTCCAAATTAAGAATAAAAAATTGTACTTAGCTTGCTTTTGTGGGAAGTCACGGTGTTTCCGATAACGACACACGGCCCTTGGTCCTCCTTCTCTATTTAGCGGATGACCCGTTTGGCTTGAGTTTCCCCCGTGCGCGTTGTTTCGATGATTCTAGCCCTTGAAAATCCGATCTGCAGACGCGTTCGGTTTGTTTCTTGAAGTTATTCACTAACGATTTGATACTAAGTTGCTTGAAGAAATCTGTTGCTTTCGTCGTCGTTGAAAGTTCTTATGTTTTCTGAAAGTCGCTCACTACCGATGATACTAGGTTGCTTGAAGAATCTTGCTGCTTCCGTCGTCGTTGACTTCTTATGATACATGATTTATTATTCTGGTTTTTTTCTTCGTAGGACGTTTTAGAGTTCTTCTGGTACGCTGCCACCATATTAGGGCTTGTGCCTTGAATGATAGGCGCCCTATGAGGTAATGTTAGACTTGCGATAATCTATACGCTAAGTTCGGTTTGGTATTGCACTTCCATATTCAATGGAGTGTCTGGGGGTTTTGTAGATCACTTACGAAGTCAGTATTATCTTGTTGGTTATTACGACGATGTGTTAAACTCATGTTGGTTCGTGAGGTTTTCTTGTAGAAAACAACGAAGTATAAAAAATAGATATATTCTTGAAGTTTTACATGGTGAAGATCAGGTATGATTGTACAAGTCTTCTAATAACGATAGCTTGATCGCTTCTGCCAATTATGATGGCTAATCCTATTCCTCTACATGATAAAGCTTAGGTAAAGAGGTACAGGTCTTCTAATGACGATAGCTAACTCTTGTTCTGCTTGTCTACCATCTCTGTTACCAAGTTATGAAGGAACAGACAGTAGTTCGAACATATGAACATACATACAAATGACATAGTTTTTCATACGAACACACAATCAAAATGAGACACGCTACAGATCACGTAGGCCGTTGAATCATAGGTCGGGGTAGTTGTCTCAATCAGGGAGCTTGGACTGTTTCAAAACAAATGAATGACCCACAGATGACGGCATGTCAACTTAGCCTACATACTTATTGTATACGTCATCTTTAGGCGTCTCTAGTCTGATCACATTCCTGCAAGCAATCCTTTATATATATGAACTAACATTCCATATTTCTATTATGTAAACACTTACATATATACATATATTACTATCATGGGCATTATATCTGTCCCATCTCTCCATTCGTCTTCATTCAATCACGCCAACAGCTGGTCCAATGGGCATGAAACTTGACAGGTTTATTATTTGTGTCCGTAAGATGGTTTATAATAGCATTTCATACTACCTCCTTCCCCTCCTAAGGGGTGGAGGTGAGAAGGGATTCCCTGAAACGGAGCTGGTTCTGTTCGTGAAACGGTGCTGTTTATGCCCGTAGACTTAGTTACTTTACGAATTTTTATCATAAGTTTTTTTTATTTTTAGTTTTTTTTTTTTTTTCTGTAAAACAATATGCTTATCATTTGGAAAAAGAATACTTAGGGTAAACATCATGACATCAAAGAGAATGGAGTTTGAGAAGGGGGTTGACAAAGAGATAATAGAGAGAGGAAGTGGAGAGAGTAAGGCGGAGTGTTAGGCAGAAAGAGAAAAAAAAAAAAACGGTAGAGTTAGAGACAGACAGACATACAAGCAGAAAAATAGCGGGTGTTTGGGAGGAGACAGAGAGAGAGAGAGAGAGAGAGAGAGAGAGAGAGAGAGAGAGAGAGTAGATTTAGGAGAAGAGCCGGTGTCTGGAAGGGAGAGAGAGAGAGAGAGAGAGAAGAGCGGGTGTTTTGGAGAGAGACAGTGAGACAAAGAGAGAAAGATTGGTATTAGAGAATAAAGGAAAGAGACAGTGATGGTTGGAGTGCATTTTTTTTCAGGTCTCAAAACACAATATTTACATGAGGCTTGTGTTAGGATCACAGTTGCTGCGTAGGTCGCAGACTACGAATTTGAAAAGATAAAACAGAAAGATAGAACAAAAGAACAACAACAGCAAAGGAGCAGCCACTTGTTGTCTCGTAAGGCGCCTCTTTTTCTGGCTTCGGAGCCAGCACTGCAAACACTTCAAATCTGGATAAAAGGAAAGGTCTTTCCGCCTCCATCATCAATGAATCATTCCAGAGACGCTCATATTGACACAGTGGAAGTGTTTGGAACCAATCTCCTCGGTTCAAGTAAACGCGGAATGGGTGGATGATGCATAGAGACCTAGAATTTCTATATTGATTAAGGCCGGAATATTAGGCAACTTAACTTTATTTTGATGAAGTTATTTGTGCATGATGCTGAGCCAAATGAAATCAAAATAAAAGGATATGTAATCAGAGATTCCTGTAAAACACTCGGAACAACGTTTAGGAAACTTATTTTGAAAAAAATCCATTTTTCTCTATGTTTAAAATTGTTTTTGTTAGAAGTCGGTATGTCTGTGATATAATGATAAATTAAAATACGCTCTCTGCTCCTACATCCTCTTCGATTAGATTTGAGATGGAATACAAGCAATCCTACTGTAGGGACAAATCTTATGATAGGACCACTTTAAAGGTCAGTGCTTAGGAAATTTATGCAGACAACAACTTAATGATTGCAAACATAATCGATGATTACTTTCGTCATGATCGACGAAAGATGTGTAAATTCAATGATTACTGATTCAAAATTATCTAAAGCGACAACTACCTGAGATAACTGTAGCTGGTGTGAAGGAAAGTGTCCATTGAGAAACTTGGAGAGAGACACCTTCATCAGCCAAATATTTCAGTTATCAAAGGCGACGAACGACGGATTTTCGGCTCATTTACTGGGAGGACAAAAGGTTCCAAACTTGTACTGCAATCCAACAGTTATAATAAAAGGTACACTCTCTATACATTTAACCATATGATATATTCCATAATATGGCTACATGGTCGAGGTGGGTTGATATCGACTCCAATAACGAATACCTGATCTCGGCGGGGATTTGTAGATGAGAGTCGGTATCAACTTACACCTATCTTCATAGTCCAGTGGGGTTAAAGCTTCACTTCATATCATGAAGTCTTGGTTTCGTGGCTGAAGAATTCTTTATTAACTAAAAATTCCCTTTATGTTAACATGTGCTAGGCTATATTGAAAATATATTAGTTCCGAGGTACGGCAATAAGATATTAAATGGCATTAGATGTGATGTGATGTGATGAAATTAATTCATTAACACTAATATATATTTCAATTAATAGCATCGTCTCCATATAATTAAAATCGTCATCTTTGATTCCTCAAAGAACAAGTAATGTCTACAAATAAATTCTTTAGTGACAGAGATTACATCTCAGTAGGCGTAGATTATTTGTTTTAGGCCTATAAATCATATTGCAGGCATACAGGCATCTAGAACACAGCCTATGACTTCATCATTTAGAGAAAACTCGTAATTAAAAATCCTATTTTAAAAATGGTATGCCTGCTGAGATTCTTAGGGTCTACTGTTATAATGCTGCAGGGGTAGTACATTGCAAATAGCAACTATCTTGTGAATGATATGCAAACTTGTTGACATATATGACATTGGAAATAAAACAAAAGTTTAACCACTACCTGGCAACATTACGTTGTCCGAGATTTTGTACGATACAAAAAAGAATATAGTCCTCTTCAGAATTTGAGCACAACTGAACATCACAAGGCTATCCCGAGGTAAGTATAATCAGCGCACGGGCTTACAGCAACCTTATATTCTTCATCTCATTCCTAAATCCTTCCTTTTATCCAGAAACCTCTCTTCTACGACATCCGAAATCCTGCCGTGGCCCCATACAACCTCCCTCTATGTCAAAGCCATGCATCGATTGTATGTATGATTTAATTACAATATAAGAAAAGCGTGATGAAAATGATTCTTTACGGGGGCTGTACCATTCGCAGTCACATTGTTAGTTAGTGAAACCTTAATAGTTAAGTTGCATGGTGTTACGGATTCAGTTCGTGCAAGTGCTATGTCTAATTTAACGCCTCTCTCTCTCTCTCTTCTCTCTCTCTCTCTCAGAGGGATGCTTTATCGAATGTGACACTAGAATCCATATCGCAAAATCATTAACCTGTCTCTCCTCATGTGGCGAAACAGAAAAAGATTTTCTCTCACCATGGCATTGCCAAAGAATTACACTTATAACCATTTAGTGCTTTCATTTCCGGTTGTGTGTAACGTTGCGCTTAGGCAGCCTGTGACAGTACAACACATACACACACACACACACACATATATATAATTTATATATATATATATATATATATATATAGTATATATATATATATATATATATATATATATATATATATATATATATATATATATATATATATATATATATACACACACACACACACACACACACACACACATATATATATATATATATATATATATATATATATATATATATATATATATATATATATATATATATATATATATATATATATATATATATATATATATATATATATATATAAATATATCTATATATATATATATATATATATATATATATATATATATATATATATATATATATATATATATATATATATATATACATATACATATACATATACTATATACATATATATATATATATATATATATATATATATATATATATATATATAATATATGTATATATATATATATATATATATATATATATATATATATATATATATACATATAACATATACTTATATACACATATATATATATATATATATATATATATATATATATATATATATATATATATATATATATATATATATATATATATATATATATATATATATATATATATATATATATATATATATATATATATATGTATATATATATATATATATATATATATATATATATATATATATATATATATATATATATATCTACATAATATATACTAAATATATATGTCAGATAATAGATGTACGAAAAGAATAACAAAATGGGGCCCTAAAGATTGCAAACGAAGCAGGGACAGGTAAGAGAAGAGCGATGGATTGACGACCTAAGAAAATTTGCGGTTATAGAATGGCATAGAAAGACCATAAACAGAAGGGAGTGGAAGGAAGGACATGTCTGAGGCCTTGCCCTGCAGTGGACCAGAACGGCTGATGATGATGATGATGATGATGATGAAGGCAAGATTGCAGGTTAAAGAAATATACAATTTTTAACTTTCGCATCAATATTCCACCCCCTGATAAGGAGCATAAATTATTTATAAAGACTAAATACAATATTTTTTTTATATGTACTCGTAGATGTTCCGGTGACTCCCGTTCATTATGATATACTTTATAACTACAAAGCAATTTAAACCCACGGCCTTCATCCGGAACCATTTTGAACTTCCGGCGCCTGTTTTACAAAATAATTTCTGTGAAACATTTCAACTCCTGTAACTAATTTTGTCTTCAATGTTATTTGTGTTTGCTCTGCTTTCGATTTCTGTCCATTTCCAATCTGACGTCTGAATCTTTCCCCCCCTTTCGAATAATTCCTCAAATATCCTGCAGCAATTTCCGTCCCTCGCTCTCTAAGCCTCACCTGAGTTTCCCAGATCAAATTCTATTTCACTGCGCTCCTCATCACTAATCTCTGCATCCACATCTCATATTCTCTCCTGGTCTCTGAATATATGAAGCCCTTGGCATTCTTACTTCTGGGTCCCCACTGACATTTTGCTCTTGACCCAAAATCTCTTTGTAGTTCGATTTTCTTAATTAATTCCGAATTATCTAGTCAATAAAAGTTTTTCAGCGCATTTTTAGAGCATTAAATAAATCAGAAAACTTCTAATCCTCCGTGCAAATTTCTTTCAAATCAGTAATCTTTATTTTCCTTTGTTATTTACAAGCAGGTGATTAATTACAGCCTCACCATTACATTTCCCCTTTCTTAAACTATAAATAAATAAAAAAAACTCTATTACTCTAGGCATCAACAGAAATTGTCCTCCAAGGTACCTCTTTCCAACGTTACACGTCAAACAAAAAACTCTGGATCTCTGTCACCTGTTCATCGAAAACTACTTACCTCACCTTTCACTCCTTGGACTTAAAAAAAAAAAAAAAAAAAAATGAAAAAAAAAAAAAAAAAAAAAATCAAGCACTTGTTTTGAAACTTTTGATCTCTTTCCTTGGTTGGCATAGGCTGAGAAACACTCATGAAATCCCTTCTTCTGCCCCAACTAACTTGAAAAACCATAGAAATTGTTTTCAGGGCGGTTGGAAGTCACATTTATTGTATTTTCTCCTTTGATAATCATCACCTTCTTGTTAACTTCCTTTCTGTAAACCTTCCAATGGATGATGAGAAGTAAACAAGTGATTGGCACTTTTCATTAACTTTTTTTTTTACTTCAATGGTAGATGTAGAACTTCGAGAGATCTCATGTAAGACAGATTTTCTTTGTAAACGTCCAATTTTAATTTTGATAACAATGCTACAACTTTACCATAACTGTTCTACTTTAAAATATCATTGTAGTAATACTTTGATCATCCATTTAAAGGATTTTTGCGCCAGCAATGCTTTTTAGGACGGGGAGGAGGGAAACCAGTTGTCCAGATTAGTGAGAAAATTGAGCAAAAATGAAAGCAAACGCGAGACAACGGCACAAAGGAAAGAGTGACGTCAACCAAAGCTTTTAAAAGCCTTCTCCGGGATCATATAGGCTAACAATGGCGTCAGACTTTGAACCACTGTTCTTTGTTTTGGTCATATAAATGTCGCAAAACTTCTTCTTCTTTCTCTACCTATATTTATAATCTAGTAAATAAAATGAGGAACAATATCAGCATCTCACTCTATTGTTTAGTGTCCGCGACCCCATAAAAAGACAAAAATTGTGCAAAAACATATTTACCTTATGTTTTAAGTTAATGTCACATCTTCAGATATCTGAGATTGATTCTATTTGCCTCCAGGTAATAGATTTAAAACTTGAAAATTCGGGACATCGACATTAACCCTTCTTGGTTAAACAAGACATGCAATGAATCATTATCCCAACAACGAACGATCCAGTGAAAACCGACAACAATTATATGCATATTACTATAAAAACAACTGAATTCCTCGGACGAGAATATGTTGTAAAGGACAAATAAATCAAACTTCGTAAAAATCCCCGAAGAGGTAATCCAAAGAAGCTTTTACCAAATCTCATAGAGATCCCTTCGTCCGTTCCGAGAGCTTTTCTGAAGTAGAAAGATAGACGTAGGAGACACTCCATCGATATATATAACCCAAAGTAATCCCTTCAACAAATTTCCAAATAATCGGCTCATCCGTTCAATTAAAAAGAGATAAACCCACATATAAAACACGAAAACATTTCTCTTTTTTTGCGAGTTATTGGAC
Organism: Macrobrachium nipponense; assembly: GCF_015104395.2. Taxonomy (NCBI): domain Eukaryota; kingdom Metazoa; phylum Arthropoda; class Malacostraca; order Decapoda; family Palaemonidae; genus Macrobrachium; species Macrobrachium nipponense. The sequence goes on from NC_061092.1 coordinate 63,777,299, forward strand.
TGGAAATAGCGTCTCTAATGAGGACTTCGGAAAGATCCACTGGATAAATGACACAACCAGAAGCAACGCCATCAGCGGCTGGGTGAACCATTAAGGTAAAGTTTAGTGTTTCATAAATAGAAATTCGCAGATGAGATGCGATTAATTGTATCAGTAATAAGTACATCAGCAATGAAGTACCATCTTGAAACTTAGCATAAATAGCAACATTCCTGAAGCAGGTGGAAGCATATGGCCAATAATACCAATACGGGGTAATTAGGCTGATTATATTTACCGAGGCCTTTCTCGGTGATCTAAAGCCCCGATGGAATATTGAGCAGAGTGGATAAAAGAAGTATAGTCATCTGGGGGATGGGTATGAAACAGAAAGAGAAGGATGCATAAAGACATTACAATTGATATATTATTAAGTAATCACTAAAGAATCTGAAAGTATAATAATCACTAGCAGCTTTTAAAGGCGACTATCGGAATGTAACCTTACAAAAAAAAAAAAAAAAAAAAAAAAAAAAAAAAAAAACTACTATTAAACTTGAAGTGACAGTCTAATTATGCAGTATTTGATGATAAAAAGGATGGACTTTACCAACTCCTTCTTAAATGTTATCATGCTTGGTTGGCACTAGGCGGGTCGGCGGGTGGAGTCTGAACGGGGTACTGCTGCAGTGTTGAGTGTGCAGTGGGAGGTTGAAACCAATATTCTTTGGAAGTTTCAGTTTCTACTCAATGGTCCCTTTTGTGCTTGATCCACGTGAAGAGGCTTTATCTACTATAATAATAATAATAATAATAATAATAATAATAATGATAATATAATAATAATAAATAGAAGAGTGTCATGACTATGCCACCCGATGCAAAATTGTCCCCTTCCCAGTACTTAGTAAACCCGTTTCCGGGTATAAATATTCCACATAAGTAGTAAGTACCCTGTGCCATTCCCCCTTAGTCAAAATGGTAGCGAGGACTGGCTATACGTCGGGATAATAAATGAAATTCGGACAGATGGTTTTTAACCTGCCTGCTGAAGCGAAGAAACTTACGAGCCAAGTTGAGAAAGCCCAGTATAAAAGCTCAGCGGCCTTTTCTTTTTAATAAAGTTTCTCAGGGGAAAGGGGCCCTTCGTGGACGATATTATTGTTATTCTTATAATATCATTATTTAAAATTTTTAAATTTTTTTTTGCTCTATCACAGTCCTCCAATTCGACTGGGTGGTATTTATGTTGTGGGGTTCCGGGTTGCATCCTGCTCCTTAGGAGTCCATCACTTTCTTACTATGTGCGCCGTTTCAAGGATCACACTCTTCTGCATGAGTCTGGAGCTACTTCAGCCTCTAGTTTTTCTAGATTCCTTTTCAGGGATCTTGGGATCGTGCCTAGTGCTCCTATGATTGTGGGTACAATTTCCACTGGCAATATCCCATATCCTTTTTATTTATATTTTCAGATCTTGATACTTATCCATTTTTTCCTTCTTTTTCTCTTCAACTATGGTGTCCCATGGTATTGCGACATCAATGAGTCAATCAAAGTCACGTCTGGTCTATTTGCACGTATCACCCTATCTGTTCTGATACCATAGTCCCAGAGGATCTTTGCCTGATCGTTTTCTATCACTCCCTCAGGTTGGTGCTCGTACCACTTATTACTGCAAGGTAAGCTGATGTTTCTTGCACAGGCTCCAGTGGAGGGCTGTTGCCACTGAATCATGCCTCTTTTTTTATTATTTATTTATTTATTATTATTATTATTATTATTATTATTATTATTATTATTATTATTATTATTATTATTATTATTATTATTATTATTATTATATTATTATTATTATTATTATTATTATTATTATTATTATTTTTATTATTATTATATTATTATTATTATTATTATTATTATTATTATTCAAGCGTTATAACTCCGTTGAACTGTAAGATGGGGAGAAAATCTGCATCCGAGAAAAATAATCTATATTTATTGATTATTCCTTTTTAATGTTAGACATATTTAAGTGTTTAAATGGCATCCATCATCTTATAGTATTACCTCCACCTTTCGTATCTATACAGTCATTGAATAACGTCCTACATTGAACACGTATGTAAAATTAGGAAACCATTTTTATATGGAATATTTTGGCTATTTAGCAATACATTGTATTCACCTGTTTCTTTATGTCATGTTTTCGTAAAAAAATCTCTTTTAAGATTAGAGGATGTTATTTTATTCAGTTGAATATTTTCCATACTAGATTATCTCATTCAATAGTAATGAAAATAATGATTCGCTTAGATGTTAATACTTTTAAGAAGTCTATCACTACTGCTATACGGTAAAATATTTATACATATTGAGAAGGTCTTTTATTGTTTGGAGTGCCTATATTTTACTAGACCTATGCAGTTTCAGAATTAATGACAGATTTATTAAAAGTTGGCGAGTGAAGCGAATACTTTCAAAAGGATCATGAAAGTGGAAAACTTTAAAAAACTTTCATTAAATGTGAAAGAGTTCACAGAAAATTTGCATAAGAGTCGAAGGTGCGACTAAGGAATTACCACTGACGTACATTGACAGATATCCATATTCCCTAACTTTTTGAATAGAGTACACAAAAATGTACCGTGTAATGAAAATAAAGATTAAAGTGTATTAAAAATTAAAGTGGAAACTGAAAATTGTAAAATGTGGTGAAATAACATGAACGCGATAAAACTTTAGATATAATGATATTAGGAAACGGATACAAAAATGAAACGAAGGTTTAATACAATTCTGAAAGCGAAATGTATGAAATTTAATTAATATTAAGAGAAATGCTTTAATAATTTTAGTTAAAAGCTGCAACACTCGTATGGAAGTAATTGGTACACTCGTTCTACATGATCTAATTTCTTTTACTTCCTAATGGTTAATAGTTGCCCTTCTAAAATGAGGAGTTCTGTCTGTCTTAGAAACCCTTAGTTGGTGAGGAAGATTCACCGTTACATGCATAATGCAGGTGAAGTTTATTTGTTGCATTTTTACATCTAGAGTTTATCCATATATAGAAGAAACCGAGTTAGACATTAATTTCTAAATTGTTCTTGATCGTAGTTTGAAAATGATACTGAATTTGGTGTTACTAATAAAAAATAAATGGAAAGCTGATGTTAACAAGGATACAGTTATGACAATATCTGAAGCTCTAGAGGCTCAAACAGCAAATTTTAGTTCAGGTAACAGAACAATACAAGAGACCGATGGGATCAAGAGGCGTCCATGAACATTACAACAATATGAACACACATCAACAACTTGATGCAATATATCACAGAAAAGTTGAAAACAAGACGCCATAACTTCATGTGAAGAACGAATCTTTGGCAAATGCTGGATAATCACTTGCAACGCGCCGTAGAACCACCAGTTAATCGTTAACAAATAATGATCCTGTTTTATGGTGTGTGTAATATAATGACTATGTGTTTAAGAGACTTAATTTTTACGACGGCGAAAGTATCGGTTTAATTAGAAGGATTTGAGATACTCAAAACGTGCACTCAAGTTTTAATCGGAAAGTATGTAAAAGGTTCTGGAGGTTCTTCAACATGTAGTGCAATACAAGGCTCACTAACCTTTCTAAAAGCTTCCAGAATTCCACCTGTTGTGTACGACGTCCGAGAATTTTGTGGTCTCCAATTCCTTAAAGATTTCCAGTTGGTATCTGGTTACAGGATAAAGTAACTTTCTGTTGAACTGTGAAGGTTTGTTACGAATTTCATTTGTTCTTCAAAGGTAAATGCAACTTGCTACACGCGGCAGCCAGCTTTTTTGTTGAAACAGCGATGATACGTGATGCTGCAAGGCTAACAGTCTGAAGCGGATTGGTGAAGCCTTTTCATGTTCAAATGGAACTTGTTCTACTAGAAGTAGTAGTAGTTTCCTTGGAGCTTTGTCCTTATTACGGCTCCTTTTGGATTCACATTGGAAAACTGAACAAAAGGATCAATACGAGCAAAATAAATAAATAATCTATAAATGTTAGGAACATAAATATTAATGAGGTAAAAAATGTCAAATTAAAAACTTTACAATACTCGAGTATGAAATTTCTCACGATAGGCTGTCGACTCATGTTTATGATTATACTCCTATCAGTGTGGACATTGTCGAAGTATACATATTATGGTTATGTACAAAGATCGTGAATGACAAGGAATGTAAATCAGAGAAGATTGTGGCCACACGATATGGTTAAAGTAAATAAGATATTGGCTGGTTTCCCTTCTTACTGTTAATCTTCAGAAGAAATGTTTTACAAAGTCACTAGAAATTCCAAGCAAGAGAATGGGGACTGCAAAATGTTACATCTAATTCTTAGTAGCCTCGAAAAAAAAATTATTTACAAAATAGTTCCTTTACCAGAGATAAGCTTCAGCTAGTCAGCTCCTTGCTTCATTTTAATTAAATAAAGGGCTTGAATACTCTCTTGTTACAAACCTCTGGGGTTCTAGTACAGGTTCTTAAGTACTTTATTTGTTTTGCTAGGATCGTAGACAGTAAATGCAACCCATGTTCAAGGAAAAGCAGGCAAAACACTCCAGAAAAAACTTAACAGTATTTATTACAAAACAGAAATAAACACTTACTTAAATCAGCCTTGCAGGTTAAAGTCAAATACATACAGCAAAACAGCTTAAAGCAAGAGGACTAAATACCAGGTCCTCAACGAGCCACAAGGCACCCTACAGCTAAACATCTAAACCCTAACCAAAATTCAGAGGAGAATAAATATTTCATAAATCTGTGAGGATCCAAATATATGCCGGCCAAAACTATCCTAAATAACAAAAGGCTGAAGGAAGTGGGAAGATTATCAAAAACAAGGAAAACCTTAAATTTACCTACCTAGCCATACAACTAAAGATATAGAATATTATCTACCAATAATCAATAAGGGCAACAATAAACTTATAACTATACACAAGTAAAACTATGACAATGTTATACGTATATGTATAATAATATGTACTGCACGTACACTGACAGTTCTAATAATCCTTACGTCAGGGATGTCGGGTCCGAATTAGGAGTTCCATAGCGAGCACCCAAACTGCTACTAAAGGGATGGACACGATCGCCAGGACAAAAGGGGTATAAGGCTCCTCGAAGGAAATAACAGCTATACTGCCTTACCTGGCGATTGCCTCCCTACGTATCTCCTTACGAGCCAGCGCTCACAACACATCCCCGAAGAAATGCAGAAGGACGAAGGCAGAAGTGGCAGGTGAATCCGTAATCAGTACCGGGATCCAGCGACGGTACCAATATCCCGTGGGCTCCTCGGACGGGAATAAGGGGTAATACGAGAAGTCGCAAAATAGCATACGCTTCTGCGAAACCCCGAAAACCCCGTAAAGCGGACACTATGGTCGCAAGCGAACGAAGAGCCGTGATCTACAGCACCAGAGTCGCAGGTGACTAAGGCACCTACGAAACGGTCGTGAGGAAAGATTCCAACAGCGCCGTTTTCCAAAATAAAATGCCAAAAGGTCGTCCTCCAATAATCCACAAAATCAGTGCTCAAGGGGATGGTCTGACAAGGAGCGTTCCAAAGCCCGAACTTCCGCGGGCAGACCATCAACGTTCACAGTACAGCTACGAAACCATCCACCGTAACTCAAAAACAAATCACAAAACAATCGTTAGAACGATAGTTCCACAGAAATAAAACAAGGGAGGAGGAGGCGCTCAATAACACAAACTCTTACATAAACTAACAAGCATTTGGCTGCTTAAGCAAAAGAAACTTTAAAAGTAAACAAGGTGATTTAAACTTGATAAATAAAAACAAAAAACTACGTTAATTTTAAATATCTTTCCTCCCCAAAAACAAAAAAATTATTCACATAGAATACATTTTTTTTTAAACCTAAGCAAAAATGCTGAAAAGGAATTAACTTAAAACATTTCAAAGTTATCAATACACATGTAAAAAAAAAAAAAAGGACAAAGTAACTATTCCAAATCTCTGGAAATAGATACTAAGCAAAATAATAACATAATATACAGAATAACCATAGTCACAAAGTAAACTTACCAAAATAGGCAACAGGGAACCTCAGATTAGACTGTCCCCACAGTTCCATAAGCATACAGCTAGAAACCCTCCTATCATCTAACTGGGAGGGAGAGTCTACAAAGGCTAAGAAATACTAACTACCCAAAATCCTAAAGAAGTTCAGGTATGACAAACTAAGCTAAAGCTGAATACTCATACACACAACCTCTTGCACCACACACTTACCAAAAGTTTTTTATACAACCCGAGGAAAAAAAACAAAACGAGAAGGGCGAGGGGAGCTGAGGAAAAACTCACGACTACATCCGAGAGAGAGCATCAGGAATACGGTTATCAGAACCTTTAATAGCTTTATCACCAGCGGTGAACTCCCTGTAACTGCAGGGCCCAACGCAAAATCCTCTGATTAGAACCCTTCATTTCGTTCAATGAAGACGAGGGGATTATGGTCGTCCAAATCTCTATGGGATAAGAAAAATTTGTTACATAGGGCTTAAAGTTGGAGTAACGTACGAACCAGGGCCAAGGCCTCTTTTCGATAGTAGAGTTATTTTCTCTCAGCCGCTAAAAGTTTTCTTACTAAAATAAGATATGGGACGAACTTCTCCAGCCTCATCTCTCTGAAAGAGGACTCCTCCAATTCCAACGTCACTAGCGTCAACAGCAATAATAAATGGTTTCTGAAAATTAGGAGACATTAGAATAGGATTGGACACCAACATCAACCTAAGCTTTATGAAAGACTCTTCACACTGAGGTGACCACTCAAATTTACAACCTTTTTCCAATAGTTTAGTAAGCGGCTGAGCAATGTCTGAGAAGTTCCGGACAAACCTACGATAATACCCCAACATACCCAGGACTCTCCGGACCTCTCTGACATTGCACGGCCTCTTCAAATTTACAATGGCCTCTATATTAGCTTGTTTGGGGGCTACTGAACCCAAACCCACTTCATGGCCCAAATAGCATACTCTAGCCTTACCAAACTCACATTTACCAAGGTTCACAACAAGACCGGCAGCTCTCAGGGCTTCAAAACACCTTTTTTAACCTTACCATATGCGTCCGCCAGTCGTTGCTGTGAACCACCAAATCATCTATATATATTTCCACCCCTTCCAAGCCAACAAATGACCCTATTCATTAGTCGCTGGAAGGTGCAAGCTGCATTTTTTCATCCCAAAGGGCATCACTTTACACTCGTAAAGCCCAAAGGGAGTTACAAAGGCTGAAAATTTCACGGGCTCGATCAGACAGGGGAACCTGCCCAATACCCTTTCAACAAATCGAACTTTGTTATAAAACTTGGAGGACCCTATCTGATCGAGACAATCATCTATACGAGGTAAAGGGAAGGAGTCATTTTTTTAGTGTGAGTATTTACCTTACGATAGTCGACGCACATTCGGAATTTTCCGTCAGTCAGGTTTTTTTTTTTACGAGGACTATTGGAGAACTCCATGGACTCACCGAAGGTTGAATGAGGTCGTGCTCCAGCATATACTTAATTTCCTTATCAACAATGTCCCTCTTCATTGGATTTAATCGATAAGGAGACTGCTTTACCGGGGAAGCACTGCCCACATCGACATCATGCTGGAGCAAGCTCGTTCGTCCTGGCGCATTCTGAAATAACTCTGGGAAAGCAAGGATTAATTCCATAACATCACTTCTCTGATTAGTCTCCAGATGCTCTAATCCCTCCTTTAAAATTTCTAAATTCTGAACATTGTCAAATAGAGCATCAGAAGACACCTGACCAACCCAAATTACAAAATAATCCGATAGGAGGCTTACCCACTACCACAGATACGTTCATAACCAATAGCCAAAGGGTCCTTACAACAGGAAGTGTAAGATTGCAATTATTATATGAAATACCCGGGCACTTTCGTTTTGGTCCCGGGGGCTTAACCCATAAGTTTACCTCAGACAGCTTTCTCACAAAACTTCCAAGGTCCCTTATACCTTTGGACAAGACAGTTGCCGAGTCTTGTATTAATCCCAAAACCAATTCCCCGGGCACAACGAACTTACCTTTGTCTTTTGTCAAAATTAATTTTCATGGCAGCTGGGAAGAGCCAAATTCTCTAGTGAAAACTTCCAAGCCCAAAGATAGCGTTCTCCTTAAAGGTTTCCACAAAAACTCACCAAACATTCATCTCTTCCTCTTTCGTCAGACTCATCACCTCATGACTATCTCCAGAGGACCACGTACCTTGTGACAAATACAACTCAAAGGGAGCGACACACTGTTGGACGAGTTGGCTGGGGGGGGATTTTTTTTTTTCCCCCCGTATGGCAAAGAGAGCAAAGGAAGCCCTTTATCACCAATCCTCGCCTTGCTCATAACAATATTTCTTTAATACACATTTAAGGTGTCTGGTGAAATTTTTCCACCACACCCTGACTCTCTGGATGATAGGGTACGCTGGTAATTGTGATGAAGGCCAGTTCAGCACACTTACCCGAAAATACCCTACTTGTGAAAATTGGTTCCACAATCAGAACTTGAATAGTACGAGGCAAACCATATCTAGAGGAAAAACTCTATGAGTTTCTCAAACACCGCACGCGGAAGTAATCCTCCTCATAGGGAATGCATCAGGAAACTAGATGCTCTGTCCATAACTGTCAGGAGATGGGTAAACCCTGACTTAGTCCTAGGTAAAGGGCCAACCACATCAATCACCAACTCCACAAAAGGATTCTCTAATTGAGGGGAATCGGATTTAAAGGGGCTTTTGGAATGTTGAGTGGGTTTTCCCATAACCGACATGCTTCAACAACTATTCACAAACATTTTACTGAAGGACTTTTCCAGCTCTGGCAACCAAAAATATTTAGCTAACTTACTAAAAGTTTTTTACACACACCAAAGGGCCAGAAAAAGAGTCTTCATGTTGCCAATTTCAAAACTGAATCTGCTGAACTGAGTAGGGGACCACTATCTGTCGTTCGAGAAGTTATTATCAAGGGCATGAGAGGAAGGGCGGACTAACTCTATATAACACCCCTTTATAACACAAAATTGTGGTTCTAGTCAAATCAAATCGTATCACCCCGTTGAAATTATTGAACCTCTTAGCTCTTCTGATGCTTCAATAAACTTGAACGATCCCAATCAGGTTTAATACTACCCAAAAAGCTTATCACTACTACTAACTACAGGACAGGGCCTTTCTACTTCTACAGCTAAACTACTTAAATGTAAATCATATCATCATCATCTAACAAAATCTGCTGCCTTTGCAGCAGCTCGTGTTGTTACAGCCACTGGACAAGCATCAAAGACAATATGGAAAACAATTCACGTCCCTTGTCATCCAACATGTCCATACCCAGTATACCATCTATGCCTGGGATGTGGTAGGCTTCGACAACAGCTAATTCTGTCTTCTATTATAACCAGGAAGGAACCAATTCCACCAACTAAAGGTGCCGATACAATCGTGTTGGAAACTCCCAAAACCACAAAATCAACTGAATTATTAACTAGGCCTTCAATGCTTCCTTAATACCAGAGAGACAGCAGCCCCATTATCCCGCAAAAAAACTTCACCTTTAGGGTTTTCGAACGGTAATCAATTTGCCAAGCAAAATTTTTTACCTTATTTATCCATAAAGTTCATAAATCCCTACTAGATAAAGAACCAACAGTTTCCCCCTTGCTACAACCATCATTAGCCATCAAACATGGTGGGATTCTCAACCGGAGTGACTTATTAGGACAAGTTTATTGATATTAGAGCTACCGGATTATTTATTGTTTCTTTGGAGTACCTCCTTCTGGCGTTACACTGTGTTAAAATGTCCTGGTTCATTTTGCACCAGAAGCAGGCCCTTCTTATCTATTACCATTTACCAGAAGATTAAGTTATTACTTTTGGAGAAGACGCTAGTGGAAGATCCATTGAGCCCTCTCCCTGTAGCATTCCCAGTCCTTATTCTTGGTGCAGATTCCCTTGGGACACGATTATCGTCCCGGAGACAACCTAATTTCTTTGATAATCACTGATTTGTCTTACCAGGCTGAAATTAACTCCAGATCCAGATACCGACACAAGCCCGATGAGTCAACACAAATTCATACGCTATCTGGGCAGCCTTGACTCAAACTGATTGCTTTAACCTCTTCAAGGATTAAAATTCTAATTCCTTGCTACAAGCCTTTTAAAACTCTTCTAGAACACAAGCCTCTCAAGGAGGAGAAGGAGACTACTTGGCGGACTCTTAAGCCAGTCGTCAAAACTGCTTCCTCCTTGAGACGAAGCAAATTCCACAAATGAGAGAGAGACAGGTTTAGTAAAAATTACGGAACCTTGACGACGGCCTCGGAACCAAGTCTAAGCCTGTAAGAACTATTGCCTTAACCTTATTATAGTCCCTAGCTACCACATTCATCTACAAGCTTTGTTACCCCGACTTGCCTTGCCCCCACCAGCCTACATTGAATCAAAGACTGTCCACATCTCTGGGGGCCAAGACAAACCGGGTAGCCCCCACGCTCAAAGCCTTAAGAAATTCTGGGGAAGTTTCGCTCGTCAAATACTGGGACAATTTCAACGCTTGCCCTATGTTAATATTTATCCTGAGAGGGAACCATGGGAGTACTAAAAGTGATTAGGGGAACATCTTAAACTAGCCATTTCCCAAAATTGAGTTTAGCCATAGCCAACTCATGCTTCCCCCGGCCCCCTCTCCTGCTCCTCAAACTCAAGTTCATCAACTCAATTCTTTTGCAATAACACATATTCACTGTCTCCTTGGATTTTACAGGCTTGTGTACCGGCGCTACGTCAACATGGATAAGAATTCTCTGGCAAAAAATGGATTAATGATACTTATGGTTTTGAAGGAACAATTAGCGCTGTCCTCAAAAAAGGGTACCAGTTCCTTAGGGGGATCCTCAAATAATGAAAAACAGGATTTACACTCACAACGACCTTCTTGCTCTTCATCACTACTAGCAACACTATCAAATTCCTCAACGAAATGCTCACCCTAAGCTAGGCCCTGGCTACCTTGTTGTTTACGGCCTCTAATAAACATGCCTTTGTCTCAGCTGCCTTAAATGGTTATCCCAGCCAACGAGCTACAAAACTTGACCAGATATTCTTTGTTCAAGAATAGATAAGTGTATTAAGCAGTCTGCTGACCTAAAAATTCAAGCGGGGTTCAAAAGATAAACTACCTCCATGATCATCAACAAAACAAGAGGGGGGAAGGTAACCCACCTACTCAAAAAACAAATACTGCCAAATCCCCAAAGTTCTGGCCGCAAACCATAAAAACACAGAGTACACCTGTTGTGTACGATCTGTAACGGTCGCCAAATGGTTACAAACATCTGGGGTTCTAGTCAGGTTCTTACGTACTTTATTTTGCTAGGATCGTTAGACAGTAAATGCAACCCATGTTCAAGGAAAGCAGGCACAAAAAAACACTCCAGAAAAAAATTAAACAGTATTTATTACAAAACAGAAATAAACAACTTAAATCAGCCCTTGCGGGTTAAAGTCAAATATATACAGCAAAAAAAACAGCTTAAAGCAGACGGACTAAATACAGGTCCTCAACGAGCCACAAGGCAACCCCTACAGATAACATCTAACCCTAACCAAAGATCAGAGGAGAATAAATATTTCATAAATTGGAGGATACAAAATATTATGGCCGGCCAAAAAAACTATCCTATAATAACACAAGGCTGAAGGAAGTGGAGATATCAAAACAAAGGAAAAACCTTAAATTTACCTACCTAGCCATACAACTAAAGTATAAGAATATTATCTACCAATAATCAATAAGGGCAAACAATAAACTTATAATATACACAAGTAAAAACTCTGAACAATGTATAGTATATGATATATTTATATGTACTGCACATACAACTGGACAGTTTCTAATAATCCTACGTCAGGGATGTCGGCCGAACTAGGAGTCCATAGCGAGCACCCAAACTGATACTAAAGGGATGGGACACGCATCGCTAGGAACAAAAGGGGTATAAGGCTCCTCGAAGGAAATGACAGCTATACTGCCTTACCTGGCGATTCCTCCCACGTATCTCCTTACGAGCCAGCGGCTCAACACCATCCCCTGAAGAAATGCAGAAGGACGAAGGCAGAAGTGGCAGAGTGAATCCGTAATCAGTACCGGGATCCAGCGACGGTACCCAATATCCCGTGGGCCTCTCGGACGGAATAAGGGGTCAATACGAGGGAAGTCGCAAATAGCATAAGCTTCTGCGAAACCCCGATTAAAGCGGGACACTATGGTCGCAAGCGAACGAAGAGCCGTGATTACAGCACAGAGTTCGCAGGTGACTAAGGCACCTACGCAACGGTCGTGAGGAAAAGATTCCAACAGCGCCGTTTTCCAAAAATAAATGCCAAAAGGTCGTCCGTCCAATAATCCATCAAAAGTGATCAAGGGGATGGTATGAACAAGGGAGCGTGTCAAAGCCCGAACTTACGCGGGCGACCATCAACGTCACAGTACAAGCTAAGAAACCATCCACCGTAACTCAAAAACAAATCACAAAACAATCGTTAGAACGATAGTGCACAGAAATAAACAGGGAGGAGGAGGGCGCCTCAATAACACAAACTCTTACACATAAATAACAGCATTTGGCTGCTTAAGCAAAGAAACTTAAAAGTAAAAAAGGCTGATTAAACTTGCTAAATAAAAACAAAAAAACTACGTTAAATTTAATATCTCTCTAATTCCAAGTACCATAGAGAAACAAATGTACTTTATTAAAACAAGAATTAGAATGATAACATTTTACTTTAGAATAAAATGATGCTATAAGTCTAATCGTGTTCATATAATTGTAAGAAACTCGATTTTTAGATCAAAAACAGAAATTGCGAGAACAAAGGTGATGCCGATCCGATTCGCCTGAGCGAATATTAAACAAAAATTAAACATCACCCGCGAGTTAATGCATTGATGCAGATATGGAGTAAAACTGATATAGGCAAGAGAAGTTTGCAAGAGAGCCAAAAAAAGGAAAAAAAAAAGTCTTCATCCTCTTGAGCCATCCAAACCACTGCACAGCTGCACAAGACATCCCCCTCTGAAAACCACATCACAACAGTGTGATGTAAAAAGACCTATCGTAGTTATCGACGCTAAGTACCCATACTGAAATTCAAAGACAATGCCACTTGGTGGAAGGAGGGACAGGCAGACATCAAATAGTGTCAGTTGCTGTAATTTCTTATTATTGTTATGAATGGAAATTTTGAAGTAAACCCGTTCCAATCCATTAATTGCGTTGTTTACAATGTTCCGTTTCCGTTAGTGCCCTTTGTGATGTAAATGCTGGACTGTTTCTGATCTATATTACGAGCATAAAACCAATCTATGGAAAAGAAGAAAGATAGCATGGGTTTTACTTTCACATTTCTGGGTTCAAATAGATTTTCTTTGGTAAATAGTTATTAACTGAAGTGAAATATCTGGGATTGAATTAAATTTTTGTTCAATGTGCGCCCTAATATTCCCGTTCATTAAAAACCCTTACATTTAGTCTCCTGTTTTCAAAATTAGGATTGTATTGCATCATCGGGAATAAATGAATGTCTTGCATGGTCTAGATTTTTCGGGGCTCACTCATACTCTAGCATGGATTAGAAATGATATTCCTCGGCTGAGATTGTACCAGATTCATGTTCTATTAATTTTGACTTGTATGGTTGAAGTTCGAGAATTTTCATGGTTTTCAAGCTTTAAAATACCTTTCCCTAGTTTAAAGTCACCGTTTAATTCAAACTAGAAATTATGTTTGTTGTGATACGCTGTGATCTGTGAATCTGTTGTAGCTGTTATAGAAGGGCTTTAATTAAATTGCACAAACATATGCCCCACTTGCTTGGATCTTTTAGCCTCTGTGATAGGATTTTTTTTTTTTTTTTTTTTTTTTTTTTTTTGCTCTTCTCTGTAACTTGTTGAAAAGTGATAACGGGGGCGCAAGCTGAGAGTCTATTCCCAAAGAGTGGCTTTGCTCTTCCAGTGACATGGTCATCTAATGCATTTAAGTGTCTTCGCTTCTACTGAAACTCAACTCTAGACTAAATCTTCCAACCTTCCTCCCAAGAAACTGAACCGTCGAGCAGTGACACATTGATAGTGGAAAAAATTAAAGCGACGTAAATATAGTCTGCAAAAGAACTATATAACGGAGAATGAAGGAGTTGCAGAATCTGATATAAGTGACCCCACATTAATTTATTAGTGAGATGTCACCGAAAAAACAATCAATTTTTGGTGGGCAGCAGTTGGCAGTTTCCACACAGCTAAATCTTTATTCTGGATGACGAGAGTAGGCCTCGTATTAAAGATCGGGACACTAGTCGTCGTAGTTCTGTGGGTTCATGGTCAGTTGAGAATGTGGAAAAATTCACCTCCAGTATTTGGGCAGAACTGACTTTTTGTTGGGGACGCTCAGGTGTTTTGCCATTTATTCTTCAGCTTTAGCCTTGATGGTTGCTGTCTTGTTTCTAGCTCTTTTCTTAAAGAAAACCTCTTTTATAATAAATTATGGCTTTCTCCTTTGAAGTATGTTTTATGTCATATATATATATATCTGATATATATTTTAATTTCTATATATAGATATATGATATATATATATAATATATATATATATATATAAACCCCCCCCCCACACACACACACCACTACACATATATATATATATATTATATATATATATATATATATAGATATATATTAATATATATATATATATATATGACTTGGTTTAAAAGGTTCTGTAACAACAGAATGCCATCTAATAAAGGAGGCCCATAAAACACAATGTAGAGAGAAAAAGTACTATATTTCAGAGACTGCTGTCTCTCTCTTCATGTATATGAATGAGGCAATGTTACAGGAAAGGTGGTACTTATAACAAGAGATTCGTCCACAAAGCAAGCCAATTAGGTCACCCACGCTGGATAATCCTTCCTTTAATCTTCTTTAAGCGTGGTTGAATGAACACTGCGTCGACGGATGTCCGATGTCCAATTCCCTTTTGAGATTGTTCATTTTACCTGCTTCTCTTTATTAGGCCGATTCAATCATTTGGACTCTTGTACCGGAAGTTGCTGCTATAAATTACACGTCGACATATGACAGTTTATTCTACTCGGTTCGGCTTTGTCATGTATATGATTGAAAATAGCCGAGACGAGTTCTGGTGTCCATACCAACTGGACCGTTTGTGTTGTATTAATCTCTGGGGAAGTGATTTACTGTAAAATCCGATGTAAGAGTTGGTCACAGTCCTGCACATGGGATCTCATATACCCCAGAGTCTTTGGGCGATGTCTTTGTTGGACGTTAATAGGGATTTGGCCTAAGGTATTTGGGTAGGTTAAATGCAAAAGGGTTGGATTTCCCAAGGGTGTGTGAGTTACTCTCTTAATCGTCTCCAGGTGGGGAATTTTGGTATTGTTGGGGTTGTGTCTTTCTGGTCTTTAGGGGGTCGGTAGAAAATTACGTTTGCTTTTGAATTGCTTTCTCAATTATAGGTCAGGATACTTTAAAGATGAAGTTGCTTGCGAACTAACCGTTCAAATCTTTTTCAAGGAAATCTGGGGAAAACAAATTCGTAAGCTCGTAAGAATTAGGTTGCTAGCCTAGAACTATCTGATAGTATTGTCATGATAGCTAAGTATGTGAATATATGAAAGTTGAGAACGTTGTTTTCTGTATATGGTAAATTTGTATTCTGTCGTGTCTCTGATTATTAAAACATCAAGAACAAGGAATTTTGTGTCGTTTCCCATAAACTTTAAATTTGATGCTGGGCACTAATTCGTTTAATTTTGAGAGGAATTCATTAAAATACCCAAATTATGATCCCAAAATGTTAGTATGTCATCCACGTATCTCATCCACAGCATGTTTTGGGGTTTTATTGCATTTATTACTGTATTTTCAAAGTATTCCATGTACAGATGGCATTCCAAACAAACAAAAAAAACAGACTTTTACGCAAGTTAAATAACCTAATAGATAACTAGCGCATGGAATAATCTTGAACAACAGAAAAAGTTTTAAACTTATCCAACCACACCCCTTACTGTAATCAACATTTAGTATTAAATTTAGGCTTTATCCGTTTGCTCTAATGCCAGGGACGCAAAAAACAAACTAGCTTCATAGTGGCTTTTGATAAAATTCTTATCTGACAAAAACTATAGCGTGAAGAGATAGTTTAAAAAGGGGAGGGTTGTTTTACTAAATGCTTTAATGACCATTCATAAGAAATATCTGTTCCCCGCAGATCATGTAGCCACCACTCGCTAAAAAAGTTAGATGGTATAATAAGTAGATCCGCCAAAGACGGGCAAAATTGTAATATGGACAAAGACTTCTACCTCGACAAAATCAATCCAGCTCCTTAGCGACAAAATACTACGAAAAACTGACGAAAAACCCCTCCAGAAACGTTACCACAGAATTTTTTCGGAAAGGTAAGATTAATGGGCCAAGACAAAAATAGTATTGAAACTATTAGAGAAAATTTAAAGTAATTAATACTAAATTACCCTACTTTTATGGTCTTCCCAAAACTCACATAAGACAAATCTTCCATTCAGACCATGTTACATGCGCCGGAGCTTCAATTACAAAATTTCTAAATGGTTAGGCTGGCCTCCTTTCTCCTTTTTTAGCACTTTGTCTCCAGTCACATCAAAACTTCGGGAGACTTTTGTCACAAATCAGAGAAGCACATATACCACTTCACAACATAAACTTTTAAGCCTTGACGTAGACTCCCTATTCACAAAAAGTACCAGACCGGACGTTATTAGTTTTTAAGGGGAAAAATTAGTCCCCATGCAGATCATTTCCCTTTGACAACTTGACAAAATATAAAGTTTAGTTGAATTTGCGATCTAATAACGCTATTTTAAGTTTCGGGGAATCATTCTCCAAGCAAAAAATTCGGGTGTAGTATGGGTAGTCTTTAAGTCCATATTTTAGCCAATCTGTACATGGAATACTTGAAACTACAGTAATAAATGCAAAAAACCCAAAAAAACATGCGTGGATGAGCTACGTGGATGACATTTGTTCCTAACATTTTGGGCATAATAAGTGGGGTAATTTAATGATTTCTCTCTCAAAATAAACGAATTAGTGCCCAGCATCAAATTTAAAGTTGAATGGGAACAGACAACAAAATCCTTTCTTGAGTTTTAATAATCAGGGACAGACAGAATACAAATTTACCATATACAGAAAAACCAACGTTTCTCACTTTCATATATTCAATCCTTTAAGCTATCATGACAATACTATCAAGTATAGGGGGGGTCTAGATAGCAACTATTCTTAAGAGCCTTACGAATTTGTTCCCCAGGAGTTCCTGGAAACAAGAATTTGACAATAATCGCAAGCAAAACTTTCATCTTTAAAGATCTGACCATTATAATTGAGAAAGCATTCAAAAAGCAAACGTATTTCTACCCGATCCACTAAAGAACAAGGACCAGAGGACACACCCAACAATAAAATAAAATTCCCCACTGGAGACGATTAAGAGAGTAACTCACACCATGGGATAAATCCAACCCTTTTGCATTTACCTACCAAATACCTTAGCCAAATACCTGCTTAACGTCCAACAAAAGACATTCGCCCAAAGACTCTGGGGTATAGGAAGAATCCCCTGCCAGGACTTTTACTCTGTGACCAAAATTATCATCGGATTGACAGGTAACATCACTTCCCAGAGATTAAAACAACACAAAACGTCAGTTAGGTATGGAAAACAGAACTCGGGCTATTTCAATCATATAAATGAACATAACCATAGAATAAAACTGGAATATGTCACGTGTAATTTATTAGAAGCAACTGCGGTTACAAGAGGCAAATGATGGAATCGGCCTTAATAAAAGAAGAAGCAGGTAATGAACATTCTCAAAAAGGGAATTGGCACGGACATCGTCGACGGCAGTGTTCATTCAACCAAAAGCTTAAGAAGATTAAAGGAAGATATCAGAGGGGGTGACCTAAATTGGCTTACTTGTGGACGAATCTCTTGGTATAAATACCACCCTTTCCTGTAAACTTTGTTCATTATATACCTGAAGAGGAGAGGACATCAGTCTCTGAAATATAGTACTTTCTCTTCTACATTTTGGGGGTTTTTATGGGCTCCTTTATTATATATATATATATATCAATAATATATAATATATATATATATATATATATATATATATATATATAGATATTATATATATATAATAATATATACATATATATAGTGTGTGTGTGGGTGTGTGTGTGTGGTGTTGTGTGTTACAGGGCAACTACTGATAAGGGACCTGCCTACGAATTCGACTAATATAGTACAAAAAAAAGAAATAAACAGAATCGTAAGACAACAAACTCGAGGGTATCCACTTAATTATTTGTTTCATTGCAACGCCGCACAAAACATTGCAAACTCAGGGAATAAAGGGAAAATCTTCCCTCCCTTGAGCGTGAATTTTTTTCAGAGAATCATATGGCATAATGGAAAATGTCAGAGCAAATTTTTCCGTCCAATTGCCAGAATGATGTTGTGTAGGAAGAAAACCTCTATTTTTCTATATTGATTAAATGATGGAATCAAGTTGAGAGGTTCAGCCAGATGATTTGTCTATATAATGGATGACATAAAAAATTATTGAAATTAATTTTTGCTGATAAAGAATATGCATTTTAGAATATTGCGAACATAGAAATTATGTCATTACGGAGGATGTACATGTCTTATTATATATAATATCAGTTCCATTGGTAAAAAAAACTGTAATACTTTTGTTTATTATCAGGTGGCAACATTTCCAAGATTTTATGATTTTATAGGCAATATTCCATCGGTATTGCACAAAAAGGGACGAAAGTGACTCATATACGATAATTATCATGAGGATATTCATCATTTAATCGTTTAATCCAGACTTGATCTATATGTTATTTTTTCTTTCGTTTTGCTTTTGCAGATTAGGCAGTTTTTCTGACATACCTTTTTTTTAAGTATATTTGTTTCCCGTAAATGATTCAGGTCTACTTTAGCATTAATCATCACAGTGGACGCCACAAAAAATAAAATGTACTTTCTATTCACAAAGCAAAACTGCCAACCACCTAACATGAACCATTACACCAACCACGTCAAGAGTTAGACTCTTCAGTCACTCACCTTGTCTTCCCTTTCACGATGTCTGCAGTTACATAGAGACTTCCTGTTTATTGGTGAAATTCTTAGGTATCTGAATGCTCTTTGTTTTCGGCAACAATCTCAAGAGACCCTCTCAGTATTAAATTTCGTCATCTTTCTCCTGGCTTCTTTATTGATTATGATTATAAGCAAAGTAAAAATCGCACTTATTGCACTCCATTCCAAGTTTCACTTTCTATTCAGCCAAAATAATTTGTATGCAATTATGCCCTTCGATTTTCTCTTTGTTTTCAGTGTCTGCGGTTTCTCCCCATTTCCAGTCAGTGATCATGCCTCCCCTTCAGACCTTTCCAAAATTTTGTTTTCTCTAGCAGTTTCCGTTGGTCCATTCCTGAACGCCTCAACCTGACTTCCGAGGTCAGATTCCAATCTATGCGCTTCACATCAACTATCTCGCGTACAGATCTCATGATTTTCTCGGCTTTCTAAATGCATAATCCTCTGGCGTCCTCACACTTGTGCCCCTTCGATTTAGATCTAAATCAACTATGGATTATTTCATTTCGGTGTCAAAAGTAAATGTAGATAACATTGCATTAGAAAATATAACATATAAAAGCTACGGTATAAGTATACCAGGTGTATAAAGAATAACAAACCTTGCCAATCTTCTGTGGAAATTGATCGTATATATAATCTCAGCTTCTATATTTAAAAACAGTCAAATCAACCAGTGTCTAACCATCACATTTCCCCTTATAACGTATTTTTTTTTACATTTGCCATAATTTTGCCTTTGACAGAAGACATAATTAATACAAAATAAAATTTCCCTCCCCGCGTACCTTAAAACGTACGGAACTTATATTTGTAACCTGTAAATCAAAACCGGTTACCGCTACACTCTGTTGTCCCCAATAATTTAAACTCGTGCATTTGTTTTGATTCCTTTTGATCCCTTTTTTTCGAGGTCTTACACCGTTCTAATATTCAGTCATGCTAGTTTGACGTTGTTCCTTTGATGTACTCTAATAGTTCACTTACTGATGTACCTTCAAGGAACGATGGGAAGGAAGAATTGAAAACGATGAAAAGCCATGCCTGGAAAAACGAATGGAAGTCCTAGGAGAGAGAGAGAGAGAGAGAGAGAGAGAGAGAGAGCGAGAGAGAGAGCGTTGGCGTTCAACCCCTTACCAGACTCTCTGTATAACACAAACTTCATATTTTGAGATATTTTTGAGAAATTACCTTGGAATAACCTACGCATTAAGGAAATAATAGGCCATATTGACAGTCATAGACTTGAAATGGGTTCGAACGCATTTTGTAGATTTGATACGGCAATGAAAATGGCTGGCTATTCCTCAAAAAGATAAAACCCAAATGGTTTCCAGGCAGGCAATGCAGTCAGAGACCAATTATTCCTCGCTGAGGTATGATTGGAGAAAATCCTTGCACGCTCTAAATATGTGTATGTTTCACCTAAAAATATTAGTTACAAGATTAGAAAGAGATTCTTTTAAGAAAAACAGAATGCCCTGTATAAAAAAACAAAATAATTCCTGTTTTTCGATAACTTTACAAATTTATAGATTCTGTACTTCAATATCATATATTAATAAGATGCGCCTCATTCTATGCCAGTTATTTAGTAAGGCAACAATTTTATAGTGCGAGAGAGAACAAACCAGTCGTCTAGGTGAGCGAGGAAAAAGAATGCACAATCAAAGCAAAGGTTGAAGGACACAGAAAAGCCGAATCGCGTTAAATCAGCCTAAACCCTTTAACAGCCTGTGGTGTAGCACCAGAATAAAAACAGTCGTGTGCCTGACCAATTTTGTTTTGGTCATACAAAGTTTAGGGCATTGCCCCCCCCAAAAAAGGAAATTTTTTTGTTTTTCTGTCTGGTATAATACCTAAAGAAAAACGGAACAAAGGCTATCGCCCACCTCGCTCTATCGTGTAGTTATCACCGGACAAAGAGAAAACTGTGCAAAGCAATTGTACCTTCAGTTTCCAGGTAATCGCAGATGCTTGTGAGTCTTAGATTTTTCTAATCGGATACCCACCATAAATTCGATTGATTCCATTTACATTGTTGTGGGGCAGCTTTAAACGCGAGACGTGTTCAATAGATAATTAACCTTCAGAGTCAAACGCAAGACTTGCAATCAATCATCCTCTAACAAGAATTACATATTAACAAGCCGGACGACAGTCAATATCCAGATTTGTTAAACAACTGGACACACGGAAAATCCTTGTACTTCCAATCGGGGAGATGATTTGGAAAATTGGAAACGATAACTTCTTAACGTTCATCCAAATCCCGGTAAGAGGTAATCCACCGAGAATGATTTTACAAAAATTTCTTAAAAGATCACCTGATCCCTTCTAGGGACCTTTTCCTAGAAACAGATAACCACACACACAATTACAAGAGTGAGAAACATTTGCTTCTATCAAAGAAAAGGCTTGGAGAATGATTTCAAACTCTCAGAAATTCAATTTTAAATATTAGTGTAATATTTAGTGGGTTATGAATAGGAATCGGCTGATAGATGCAATTTAGCTCTATCGTTAATAAAGAAAGATAAAGTGGCGTTTAGAAAGCTTGCTGTTGTAAAGTAGCAATAACAGAACTACAAGTGGAGACATAATGTCAATATCACCAATATACGGGTAGTCAGTAGGTGTCAATACATTACCGAGGCGCTTACTGCTGGAATGAAACACTGAGACCAATAAGGAGAATTGTCTAAAATACCCTTAGTAAACTAAGAGTTTGTCTAAAATACCAGTCGTTAAATCTAAGCCAGAATGTCTAAAATACCAGTCGTAAACTAAGCAGAATTGTCTAAAATACCAGTAGTAAACTAAGCAAAATTGTCTAAAATACCAGTCGTAAACTAAGCAAAATTGTCTAAAATACCCAATCGTAATCTAAGCAGAATTGTCTAAAATACCAGTCGTAAACTAAGCAGACAGTGTCTAAAATACAGTTCGTAAACTAAGCAAATTGTCTAAAATACAGTCGTAAACAAGCAGAATTGTCTAAAATACAGCAGTAAACTAAGCATAATTGTCTAAAATAACAGTCGTAAAAATAAGCAGAATTGCTAAATAGGGTATAATGACCTAACTTTGGGTAAGAAGAAACGAAAAGCGAAACTATGCTTGCAACTAGGTACAATATTAGTTAATACAGGAGGGTATTACGATCCACTAACAATCTGTAATGCAACAAACCACCAAAGACTTGAAAAAACGTCGATAAGGATAATGCAAATACAAAGCAATGAAAATAATCTGAACTTTCAGTTACAATTAATTAATTCAGCTAAAATCAATCATTGAGATAAAAAGAAGATGGGCTCTTGTAACAATCTATTTACTAAATTATGAACCATCAGGGTCTAAACAAATCCCATCATCTTCCCGACTTATAGAAAAATACATCATGCTCCATAAGGCATCAGTCTCTATAATTCGAGCAAAACCCTTATGCTGGACGTTCGTCATGGAAGTGAGTTTTGTGAAACACCTCCTCACAGGCACCGCCATTTTCTTCCATAGCCTCATTTCCCATTACCTTTCCGCCTGGAAAGATTGCAGTACTGCTGGATGACTGTTTTCGTTCGTAGTTTGAAGAAAAATTTTTCGAAGTGAGGTGTTATGGCCCTTCTCAGGTGCAAGTGGGGGATCTAATCAATGTCAATTTAGTGTATAATGCAACACTTCTTGTTCCCGGTCATTTCTTTTCCACTTTGTTGGGGACAAAACAAAACTTTTGATTGGAGATAAGGAATGAAGCATATTTTGTGTGACCGGATGTGCATACAGTTGATGAAACCACCTCAAATATGAAAGAAAATCCACATAAGTCTAAATCATAGGAATTAACGAGATCATTTCAGTCAGTGACGGTTAACAATCAGCGGAGAAGTAAGAAAGATGGCAAAGTTGATGACGGTCGAACGCGTTTCCTCTTGAATTGAATTGTGACAACAAATAGTAGACAAGACATTAAATGTCACACGGAAAAGTAGCAACCGACACACCTCAATCCCTCCCATTTGAGTATCATATGAATAAATTTGCCAGAGTGTAATTTCCCCCGTAGGATTTTTTAGGCATTATCTTCAAAGGTTGGATGTTTTTTTGCAATTATTAGGTATCATATTAATTTCATAAGATTTAACCCTTTACAAATGCTATCAGAATTGAGCCATAGCCTTAAAAGAGCAAAACTATCATCGCAAATGGAATCATGGTGAAAACGATCCTAGTTAAGATAAGAGCTGCTTCATATGCCTCCCATCACCTGAGGAAAGGTTATCTTCCAAACGAGTCTCTTAACTCGGTGAATGCGAAGAGAGGTCTAGAGTTTTCAAATCTCCCAGTTTCCTTTGCTTGAACTTTGGTCTTCGTCAGAATAACCAGTAGTAAGCCAATATCATCTTCGAAGGTCAAAGCTTCCCGTCTTGTTTTGTAAGTGTCTTTGACAATTTACTATTTTCCTACATTGTCTGATATTTTTTCAAGTCTATGTGGAACAAATTGTTAGTTTAATAAAAAACCCTTGTAGGCTAAGAAAAAAAAGTCTGCACAACGGACTGCCATTAGAAGTCTGTTAGATCACGACCACCCCCCCCCCCAAAACCCCGCCCCCACAAAAAAAAAAAAAAAAAGTTTAGTCACTTCACTACTTATGCAAAAGCATGGAATCGCGTTAGTAAAAACAAAAAAAAAAAAAAAAAAAAAGGCCTCCCGTTCAATGCGTATAAAACAAAAAAAGTTATGTATGTATGCTCCCTTTCTTGATATTGATGGCTCGATGTACCTTCCTCGCTGCATTTTCCTCGATCAGTTCCAAAGACATAAGAAAAGGAGGCGATGAAAATCAAGGTTATTTACATTTCTCGAAACTGACATTAGAATAGTTTTTCTAAATCAGCTCCGACAGGACCGCCTCCCTAATGCCTTATATCCAAGGACCAAGGAAAGAAAGAGAAAGAAAGCAGCGCCGAAGGAGGAGACGACAGATAGATGAAAGGTTTCAGAGGCAAGGAAGGAGGGGCAAGAACAGTATTCGGAGGGTTGGTGCTAGAAGGAAGGACACTTTCATATGTCCACTAACTAACTCGAGGATTCCAGACTTCCAGAGAGTGGATGTGTGAAGAGGTGTCCCATGGGGTACTTAAGGCCGCCTGAGATAGGGTCAGGTTCCTTATCTAAATTCAGTGAAATAGCAGTTGCCGAATAAAACAATGAAACGTGCACAATTGAAAGTGCGTCTCAAAACCAGAAAAATTAAATGTCACTGAAATGTTTATGAAAAATACATAGAAATAAAAGGCACCAAACGAATCACCCTAGTTGTGAGAGCTAGAAGGAAACAGCGTTAAAGGTGAATTCCACAAGTAAAAGCTATGATATTAAAGCTATTTTCAAAAATCAAAATACTTCCAAATTCTTAGAGTTATTTTAATAACACTGGAGCTATTCTTAACCAGTTCAAAGTGCCAAACCAAACTTCAGTTAAACTAAAGAATCAAAGACCTGTTTTTTGGTACAATTGATACTTTTTAACTTGTTATTTTGTGTATTTGCGCCAATTTGTGACAGGGAAAGATTCCATAGGTGGTTATCCATGATCAGAACTTTAATTACATCATTATTAGAGGTACTGCTGTCAGTTTATTTATGTTTAACCAAATGAGGAGTATCTACATATACGTGAATAACTACTTCGAGGCGAAAATATCAAATCGTTAGAATGGTTAGACATCGGCCCCTAAGGTACCACAAGAATCACATACCCAATTTCATCCAACCTCACGATTATTTGTCCGTGATTTCAAGTTATCCGATGCGTATATATTTAGAGCATTGCAGAATGAAACTCGATATAAGAATGAAAAATACAGAAATAATGAAAGAACTGAAAAGAGAATCATATAACTTCTAGATATACCTGTAAATGAAGTTAAGATATAACGGTTAAAAATCAAGCGACATTAAAAGCAAAACAAATAAAATGAAAGGAAGCACAATACC
>NC_061092.1:63807633-63827633 GCF_015104395.2 Macrobrachium nipponense
AAAACACAAAAGAATATCAACATAAAACAACACTTATCATGCCCAACGTGACATGACAACGAAATACCAAAAACACAATGGCAACAATCCGATATTCTCTCTCTCTCTCTGTCTGACTCGTTATTTACGTATTATGCTTGTCCCTTCTCCTTTGTGACTCTGGGTTCGAGTGTCAGGATAACCTCTCTGGGTTAGCTCTCGGTAACGACTGCTGTAATGGTCTATATGCTGAAACCTTGAACTTTGACTGAACTACCTAATGGTATTCTGTACGTGGTAATTACTTTTGATACCATACAAGCAGTTTGCCTCTCTTGAATAGTAATAAAAAAAGGAAAACAAAAAGAATAAACGTAAGCAAACAGTATAAACAAAATTAATGAAAATAAACAAACTTGTAAGACCTCCACCGCAAATTTAAAAAGCATGGGTAGTGCTTTTAAAAAACAGGAATATACAAAAGAAGTCACAATTTGAGTACAAGTCACAATCGGGTATGAAAAAAAATTATAACAAAAGAACGTGAAAGGGCATCAGCTATCACGTTATCTTTTCCTTTCACATGCTTGATACTGATGTTGTATTCTTGTAATACTAGAGACCATCGCATGAGACGTCTGTTCTTATTGTTGAACTGATGTAGATACTTTAAGGGGGTTATGATCTGAGAATATCTCTACCTCTGCAGGACTTGAAATTACATATACTTCAAAATGTTGTATGGCTGACATCAATGCTAAACATTCCTCTCGATCGTGCTGTATTTACTCTGGCTGCAATTTAATTTTCTGGAAAAATAGCTAACAGGAAAAGAATGTCATCGTATGTCTGCATCAGCACTGCTCCGATACCAATGTCGCTTGCATCAACCATCATCTGGAATGGTTTAGAAAAATCTGGCTGGTGAGCGCAAAATAGGTTTGGCACACAAAATACTCTCCAATTGCAAAAATGATTTCTCAGCAAATCTGACCAATTAAAATTTACATCTACTACTTAGAAGATTCGTTAAAGGTGCAGCTAATTCTGAAAATTTAGGAACAAACCGTCTGAAATAACTACACATCCCAGAAACTGTCTAATTTGCTTCTTTATTTTCCGGAGTCTTAAATTTAATAATAGATTCAATGTTGCTGTTCTTAGGCGAGATATTTCCACTTCCAACTTGATAACCTAGATATGTAATCTCTGCCTTACCGAACTCACACTTCTTCAAGTTAACTACTAATCCGTACTTTAGCAAAGCTGAAAATAAAGATCGAATATGTTTTAGATGCTCCGACCAAGAATTGCTATACACAACCACATCATCTAAATATACTGTACATTCTCTACATCTCTGATTACAAAATTCATAAGACGTTGAACGTAACTTGCAGCATTGCGTAAACCAAAAGGCATAATTTTGCATTGAAATAAACCGTCAGGCGTTATGAAAGCCGTGACACTTCTGGACTCTTCAGTCAATGGAACTTGCCAATATCCTTTAAGCACAATCAAATTTACTGACCAACTTCGAGTGCCCTATTTTGTCAATACAATCGTCTATGCGTGGTAATGGATATGAATCACGGATAGTCAACTCATTCACCTTCCGATAATCAATACACAACCTGAAAGTACCATCCTTCTTATCTACCAATACTACTGGAGAACTCCATGGACTGTTACTTGGTTCAATTAAGTCATGTTGCAACATGTAATCTAATTGTTTCTTAACTTCTAATGCTTTAGGTGGGGATAATCGATAAGGTGCCTGTCTAATCGTATTAGCATCTGGGACTACTTAATGTCATGTTGAAGACAATTCACTTTACCAGGACGGTTCTGAAACAATGATGGTAAGTCCTTAAGTACCTGTATAAATAATAAGTTAAGTATATCTTAGTTTTACCAGACCACTGAGCTGATTAACAGCTCTCCTAGGCTGGCCGAAGGATTATATTTTTACGTGGCTAGGAACCAATTGGTTACCTAGCAACGGGACCTACAGCTTATTGTGGGATCCGAACCACCATATAATCGAGAAATGAACTTCTATCACCAGAAATAAATTCTCTGATTCCGCGATAACCGAGCGAGAATCGAACCTGGGACCAACGGATTGGCAGCCCAGCTCGAAAACCACTCGTCCAGCGTGGAACTAAGTACCTGTATAACATCTCTAACTTGTGAATCAGGCAAATATGACAATCTTTCTTCCAGTTCTGTTAAATCAACTCCATTTTTACTCCAATCATATTCACCTTTCACACATGTCTTTTCTTCATTCATATCTTCATTTATCTCATACTCAATTTTAATAGATTTACTATGCACTACCGCAACTGGTTTGATTACTTCCTGTTGTAATGGCTTCAGTAAATGATGTGAAAGACTTGTTCCTTGTTACATCTGTTAGGCAACTCTACTATGTAATTTAAATTATTTACTCTTCGTCTTACTATACCGGGTCCAGCATACCGGCTTTTAAACTGTCCTGGAATAGGTATAAAAACAAGTACACATCACCTTCCTACATTCTTATTTGACCATTCGATCATCCTCTTCAACTTCTCTTTAAATTCTGTAACAGTATAAAAAACATCAAATTTGCTCTCACCATTATCACTCACTGATCTTTAATCATATTCAAAGGACTCCTTACTCGTGTGACCGAATGTCAGTTCAAAAGGGGTAAAACCTAAGCTTTCATTTGGAGATTATCTAATTGCAAACAAAACATATGGCAAATCAACATCCACTGACTTTGAAATTCAGACCCATACTTAGTTAAAGCAGTTTTTCATAGTTAGTGAAATCGTTCAACACACCTTGGCTTTCTGGATGGTATGGCGAAGATACATGCTTAATATTCCATTCTAGCATTTTTCTCACTAAACAACTTACTCATAAAGTTACTGCCTCTGTCTGATTGTATTTCCTTTGGAAAACCGAATCTAGAAAAATAATCTGTTAAATGTTTGATTACTACTTTACTGGAAATCTTGTGTATCGAGATAGCTTCTGGATATCTGGTGGTGCGATCCATGATAGTTAAGATGTATTCATTACCTGATGATGCTTTAGGTAGCGGTCCCACTATATCTATCACAATCTGCGAAAATGGTTCTGTTAGTACAGTTATTGGTACAAGAGGTGCTTTACGATAATTTGATTGGGCTTACTACAACTTGGCATGTATGACAGCATTTACAATATCTATTTACATCTTTCTTTAATGAAGGCCAAAAAAAATGCTTTCTCACTTTGTACATAGTCTTGGCAATACCAAAGTGTCCCTCCACAAAAGATTATCATGGGCTTGTTGCATTATTACATTTCTATACTTCTCTGGACTACAATTTGATAATCTACCGATGCATTACTAGTGCTAATTTTGATCTGGACAATCTATACAATACTTCATTTCTAATGAAAAAACAACGGCTTATTTACATCCGATACTTCATTTTCTGGAACAGCATTCTCAAAAATGTTACCTAAACCTTTATCTTCTTTCTGCGCCTTTACTAAATCTTTTCTGTCACCTATACACTTCAATGACTCTTGCACTGGAATATTACCTGCTACCACCTCCTTCTCCAAGTCTGCCAAGTTGAGATCATCATCCTCATCTACTGTCGTCAACTTACTCTGAGCTCTGGTTACGGGTGCTATAGGTTTACTGGTCACTTCAACTACTTCTTTACTTACTCTTTCCCCTCTCTGTTGAACTGGACATATTACATCATTATCTATTATCACATCTATACCATGGAATGGGCAATTGTTCTACAATCGCAAATCTATGGGTACCTTGAATTAGCTCTGACTCAATTTCAAATTCAACAAGTGGACATGACACAGACGAATTAGGAAAACCTCCTAGCAGAACAAAGTTGATCTTCTTCACTCTCATAATTTTCTGGTAAACTTTTTCTTAATACACATGACTGAGACGCACCAGTATCTCTTAACATAACTAAAGCTTTACTTACAACATCTGGATTCTTGAACACTCTCATTCTACCTTCATGCAGATACTCTCCAAAATTCTTCAACACTTCTTTCGTTTCATCACTCTTATCATTTACAAAATCAGTTTTACTCACATACTCATCCTTACTAACTTGACATCCTGAGATTAGTGTTACTTTACCTTGTCTCTGTTTACACTCAAACTGAAATGTCCTAGCTTACCACATTTGTAACATGTTATCTCTTTCTTATCCTTACTTACTTTAGGTGAGTTATTCTATTGTTTGATCTCTAGTTACTATCTACTTGGCTGATAATGACTATATATTCTTATAGGTTCTGGGTTGATAAGTCTACCATGAGTTAGTACAAATCTATCTAGCTGACCTGGCTGCTTCTTCCAAAGTTTTATGATTCTAACTATTCCAATGTACCTGACATTCCTAGACATACTATCTTTGAAATCTTCAAGCAAAAGAAGTTCTCTAAGATCTACAAAATCAGTAATTGACCTAGACCGGAGCCAATCATCGAACAATACAGACTTATGTCTCGCGTATCAAAAAATGTCTGGTTTACTCCTTTCACATAATCTCTGAACTTTTGTCTGTACGCTTCGGGAACTAGTTGATAAGCGGACAACACAGACGCTCTTCACTACCTCATAATCTATGCTATCATTGAAGCTAAGTGTAGCATAAGCTTCCTGAGCTTTTCCTACAAAAACTGATTGCACAATAAGAGCCCAACTCGCCTTCTCCAGTCTAACTGTTTAGCTACTTTCTCAAAAGCTAAAAAAACTGACTCACATCTGTCTCTGAAAATTTAGTATAAGCTTTCTGAGTCAACAGTAAAATGTCCTGCCGTGTCACCATCACCACTACCTTCACCTTTTCTTTACTTGCTCCAACTTTATCTCCAACTGTAACTTCTCCTTCTCCTCTGCTAACTCCTGCCTTCTAGCTGCTCTAACTTCTCTCAATCTGCCTGTTCTCTTTCTCTATTTGCATATGTTCCTTACAAACTCAGCCAACTGCCTTACCCTCATATCCGAGTTTTTCTCCTATAGCAGTAATAGTTCTAAGTAAACATTATGAATAATATATAAAATAACCCCGCACGAAAAATGCACAAAAATATGCTACCACACCGTACTATCATAAAATAACTACAAGAGTCCAGCACAATACATAATAACTACTCTCACTGAGAAAAATGCAAGAGGAAGCATCCTGGCATGGTCGCCAAATATGTTACGTGCCTGTGGATAGATTTTATGTGATGTTTATATCCAGGTTCTTTGCTAGATAATGGCGACAGTGAACCTATGACAGGTGTAACACGAGAGTTGTTAAATACTCTAGAAATATAATATAGTTGATAAAGTGGGATGCACCTACTAGCACAAACTCAAGTGAGGGCAATTAATGCAAGGCAAAAACTTATTATATTTATTAAAATATATTCGGCACTATCCAAAACGCCATACTCGGGTTCTGCAATTGACAAGAAAAACCCAATATAAATATATGGTAATAACAATGCAATTCAATATTAAGGGAATATAATATCAGATATAAAATGATTAACCTAAATATACTCTGACTTGCCTTTGCTGGATATCCTTTAAAAAAGTATAATATATATACAAGTAGCATATATGAGGTACGAGAGACGAGTCACCAAACAGCAGTCTTACAGGAGATTTATCATAAGAGAAGAACACAAACAACGGGACTAATGTAAGTACCGAAGGCAAGTACCAAACGATTCATCAAAGTTAAGTACGTCCAAGACAACCATAAACAAGGTACGTATAACTAAAATACACAATGACGAATTGATACTTAATAAACCATCACAGAATAATACTTATAATAGAATTAAGATGTAAGCTAACGAGTTATGATATGTATCAGAACGAGAGATCCATCGTAATAAAGACAACCCACTAGAACAACGAATCAACGTATTCGTCAATAAGTGCTGACAAGCAATTTATTTCAAACAATACAAGATATCAACTAGCGAATGGACTGGCTAACTCTCGTTAATTAACCAAGGGTAAGAAACTGACTATATAATAAACAACACCTCTTACCTACAGAATGATCTCACATATAAGCCACTGACTTTGTGCGCGCCATATGCAACCATACCAACTCCACTGGTAATAACTAACGACAATATTCCAAAACACGGAATATAAATAGAAATGGCACTAATGAACACAAAGAATATCAACATAAACAACACTTATCATGCCCAACGTGACATGACAACGAAATACCAAAACACAATGGCAACAATCCGATATTCTCTCTCTCTCTCTCTCTCTGACTCGTTTACATACGTATTGTGCCTTGTCCCTTCTCCTTTGTGACTCTGGGTTGAGTGTCAGGGTACCTCTCTGGTTTAGCTCTCGGTAACGGACTGCTGTAATGGTCTATATGCTGAAGCCTGTAACTTTGACTGAACTACCTAATGGTAATTCTGTACGTGGTAATTACTTTTGATACCAAACAGCAGTTTGCCTCTCTTGAATAGTAATAAAAAAAAGGAAAACAAAAAGAATAAACGTAACCAAACAGTATAAACAAAATTAATGAAAATAAACAAACTTGAAAGAATATATATATATATATATATATATATATATATATATATTATATATATATATATGATATATATATATATATATATATATATATATATATGTAATATATATATGTATATATATATATCTATATATATATATATATATTATATATATATATATATATATATATATGTATATATGTTAAAAACTAAGTGAGGCAATTTTACTCACGTTTTATTTGAATTTTTTTTCCCACGTAATATTGTGTGATTATGTAGTCTGGTAGATCGTAAATTCTGTACCTCAAACTTGGTAAAGTCTACGGAAAATTAGCAGAATGTTTCGCCGAAGAAGATTAAAGCTAGTTAAATGATTTTTTCATTAAATATAAATTTCCCTTTCTGTTTAACTCACATATTATTTATTTTTGGTCATTTTTACTCCAAATAAATCATAAATTTCCTATCCAAAAATTCTTAAGCCTTTTACTCAATGCAAAACACCTACATACATCAGACGCTTTTAGCCTTTCCTATCCCCCCAACAAAAACAAAAACTACAAAATAAACTGTAGGCTATTCCACAACTAACTAGAAAATACCAAACGAGTAATATATATAGCAAAGAAAGTTAAAATATAACTTACCCTGTGGAACTAAGACTAAAAATGCAAAAATCTCGATTCAATAGAAAGAAAAATTGCTAAAAAGTAAAATAATTTTGTCTCCTGACCAAAACTGGTAAACAAAAAAACATTAACAAGAGCATCAACAAAGTGCTCGAGAAAAAACTATGGCGTCACTGGATTAATAAGAAAAATCATTTCTTTCTTGGGTTCGTTCTGCGTCGACTCTCTCTTGATGGAAAGTGATTTTCTCAGCGACAGAGAGTTTGGACACAATTGGAATTAGCTCCGTTTGAGGGAAAGTGAAGTGAGAACGAAGAGGATGTCCGTAAATCATATTATTATTCCTAAAGAAATTCCACAATACATGATAATCCACAATTATATAAGTTATTGCATTGATAAGCAAACGATATAAAGACTTTTGGGCCTTGGGTCTGTATTTAATAGTAAACATTAATTAAAGGAATATCCCAAAAATTGTGTTAACGACATAAAGCGATTTTTTTATTTTTTTGTGAGAAAAGAGAAAGACGAGAAAAAGGGAGTTTCCGTGACTCACCCAAAGACAACCCGGGGCCCACCCATCATTGGGATGGGTAGACATTACAGGGTAAGGTATCCCTTGAATAAGGTTTAATATATGTTTCGTGATTGATTAGTGAGGTTGCCTAGCGTCACAGACCCTAGGCGGCATCAGAGAGCCTTTGCTACCTGATTGTCTACTCATTATGAGCGCTTCCTAAATAATACTGGGTAATATAATTAACCATCATAATTAAAATTATGATTATTAAAATATTTTTAAGAAACTCGTCTCTTACACGTGTACTGATTTGGGTAATACTTTTTAATAACTCGGATAAGAGATAATTATGCTAATTTATGAGAAATTGTGTAACAATTATATTTCCCCTACTTGTATTAGAAAGATGTGTTATTTATGCTTCAAATAAAACTTAACATTCCTTTAATACACCACTGATAGATTTTTAAATGAATATCGCAAGACCACTTCAACCCACTGTCTTAAGGAAAATGGGATGAATGAGAAAGAAATTTTCTCCCGAGTTCCGGAGTCATTGCAAGTCTCTCTGGCAACATGATGACGTCATCGAGGCTTCAAGAATCCTCGAAAGGACGTGATTATCGATATGGATATATTTGGTTCTTTAAAATCCTTTAAAACGCTTTTGCATTTATTATAATGTCTGGTCTGAAAGAAAGGTTGTATATTAAACATAAAACACATGAACAGTTACAGAGGTAATGAAATTGTCATAAATATTGCATAAAATGATACAGTCTTTCAAAACAGATATTCCTTAGTCATCCAAAGAAAGATGCTCACTCCATTTGTTATGGAGCCGATTTCTGACTCCATAACATTTGGTTTTCCGAGAGTCTTTTTCAGCTCATAAGTCCGAAGAGGAAAACCCCGTGTGGTGGGTCAGATGCCGCTCTTAGGAATCGCCAAATGAGGACTATCGGTTTGGGGTTCCGAGACAGGGCAGGTTTCTGACTTCCACAGCAAATCCAGGAGTCAGATTTCTTCTTCTTCTTCTTCTTCTTCTTCTTCTTCTTCTTCTTCTTCTTCTTTCTCTCACCTTAATCCATAGTCTGTGGTTGATTTCATCATCCTCCTCGTGCTTTTCCTTTCTTGTGGTCCTCTCATTTTTTTAAAATTAGGAATATAAATGATTTAGTCATAATACACTATAACAAATACTAACTTGTTATCTACTGAAAACAATGTAAACAGATATAATTTTTTTTACCTTCATTTATATAATGCCTATATCAGGGCCTTGATAGTCCTGCATTTTCTTAAGGCAAAAGCCGATGGGAAGGATAGACATTGCACCTATGTAGCTGATTCTCAAAGGCAACTAGAATAAGACGATGAAGGAAAAAAGAGTTTGGGTAGACCTTCAGTGAAACAACAGACTCGCTTGTTCAGTGATGGACGTTTGAAGAGTTTGGGAAGACAGAAGTAAGAAAGAATTCCCTGTGCTTTACACTAGAGTAAAAAAAGTCGCAGAGTGATTAGAAAATGAAATGGCTGGCTGGTAATACGAGGCAGACCGTTAGGAGGAAATATAAATGCAGCACAGCCTGGGATTTCATCCACAAAAAATAATAAAATACTCTCTTTGTAGAGAAGGGAAATTGTGTCTGTGATTAAGTAAGGTTCTCAAAAATATGTATTCATTCTAATTTAGTAATGTCGTGAAAGAGAAAAAAAATTTAATTACACCACACGTGAAGGCAAAATTCCAGCATACCTAACCATATGCTCTGCAAATGGCTACATTTATATGCAATAAGAAATGGAGTGCTATTTAAACTGTAATTATAAGAATTCTCTAAAATAAAATTAGAGAAATTTACATTACGATTATTGTCAGAAAAGATAAGAGATATTAAACATAATAAAATCCGAGTGGACCTTTATTGTGTTTGTCCAACCCGGGAGGGGGAAGGGTCGAGGTAGGTAAGTGATCGGGAAGATAGGGAGACATGACACATCCACCCTCCTCCCGAAAACCTATTTGTCATATCTTGTGTAGGCGAGGTAGTTGGTGATTCGTTAAGTAATGTAATGGAACCTCTTACCTCCGTTGGCATACCGGATGTTTTTGTCTTAATTTGCTCTTATTTGAAAATAATGCCTTCAAAATGAGGTGTTTCACCTATTATGTCCTCGATGAGATTGGATCGAAGGCAATAATTCGGTGTGATCAACGATATTGCCCTTAATGCTTCTTCCTGAAGAGAAAGAGAGAGAGAGAGAGAGAGAGAGAGAAGAATGTGTTTGTGTTAGATGAAAAGATTCCTAAGCTGTCGTAAAAATTCAAATCATGTCAACTTATGAACCAACACGAAGAGAATTCCGAGCTCTATTCTTCTCGAGACGACGTCTTTCCAGATGAAAATTTCTGGTCCATCTCGTGAAGGGATCAGCTTGGAATTTCCGCAGCTGTTTGATGCCTTTCGTCCCTCGGATGTCAATCCGTGGAGTTTTATTGGTCTCTTATCTTTCCAATTTCTGTTTTATTTGGTTTTAAATGTAGTTTTATAAATTACCTATTGTCTTGTTTACTACATTTTCTTTATTTCTGAAACTATTCTTGTTTATTCCGAATTTTACTTTCAAACGAAACATTCAAAATCGCATCTTTGGTTTCGAATCTTTGCTTTCATCATCTTACTCATCTTACTTTTTTAAATCTTGAATTCCAAGACGTCCTTAGCCTCCTCACCACACCCCTGTCTCTCTCTCTCTCTCTCTCTCTCTCTCTCTCTCTCTCTCTCTCTCTCTCTCTCTCTCTCTCTCTCTCATAAAAAATTCAGAGCTATGTAGCTCCCTCGATACTGTCATATTTCTCATTGGCATTAAATAACTATACTTAATATTAAGATATTTTACATATTTATGTTTACACGATGGGGAGAAACTTCATGAATCCATTATCACATTGTTGATATAATAACTGAAATCCTGGAAATTCTTCGAAAGTATTAATTTAATATGCTAGAGTTGGAACGGGGAACCTCATTTCGTAAGTGGAATTCATGTGTTTTGTTCTTCTTCTTCTTCTTCTTCTTCTTCTTCTTCTTCTTCTTCTTCTTCTTCTTATTATTATTATTATTATTATTATTATTATTATTATTATTATTTCTTCTTCTTTTTATCACAGTCATCCAATTCGACTAGGTGGTTCCTATAGCGCTGGGTTCCGGGTTGAATCCTGTCTGCTAGTCCATCACTTTTCTCACAATGTGCTCTGTATCTCGTATACACTCTTCTGAATGAGTCCTGGCGCACCTTCGGCAACTAGTTTTTCCGGGTTCCTTTTCAGATATCTTGGATTATGCCTAGTGTTCCTACAACTTCCACTGGTATATCCCATATCCTTATTTTTCTTTTTAGGTCTAAATACTTATCAATTGTTTTTTTTTTCTTTTATTATTATTATTATTATTATTATTATTATTATTATTATTATTATTATTATTATTATTATTATCTGGCGTCTATCAGATACCTAGGTCTAGCCTAAACGGTGACTATATAAACTGTTTCTCATTGAATTGGAATTTGCAAAACCTGCAATAAAATATCACAAAAATATATTAAGTACGGACATTTCAGTTATTGTTCTGTGAGGATGTGGCTCCAAAACAAAATCAAGACTTCTGCTCTGTCACTTTAAACCTCTGAGTCAACGTTGAACCTAAGTGTCGCTACTGACGCCGCCATCTTAGTGAAAAGGTGAATTTCTCTGAAAAAGTTTAGCCTTCATGCATGATAACCACAAAGTTCCCGTCTGAACTGTAACGAGGCAAATATAATATTTCATCTCCTTCATATGTCGAAACGACATTTGCTGCGAAAAGGATTTCGTTAATGAGTTCTCAGTTAATCACAGTAATTGCGTTGGTTGTAACAGATGTTTTAATTATTTATTTTTTATTCAGTTTTATCCTCAGTAAATTATCCTCGCACTTTGACAAGTTGTTCAGGGGACAGCTAATAAATATCTGGAGGAAAAATCAAACTTATATAATTTCTGTTTTTCGAATTTCACTCCACTCTGTGTATGTCACAGTTCGTCCAAGATGTCATTATTTGGGATTTTTTTTTTCACCCTCCCTAACAAAATCATCCTGATGGTAGATATAACAATATGATATTTGGTGCAAAGAATTCTAATGGTTTTTATATAAGACTAGCTAATGATATATCTTCCTGCGAGATCAAATGTTTGTTGGAATCTAATCAAGTGAGGCTGATTTTGTGAGATTAGAACTGTATTGCATTACTTCATTTTCTGCAGCACATTTACTGATTTTGTCATACCACGTCTTACTGAATAAAAGCAAACACCTCACAGGGGCAAAAATTAAGTAGAAACAAAAGAGAGCAAAGTAGAAAAGAACATAGGGAGAACCAAATTAACAACGAAACTGAGGTGTACATTGTCCTCATTTGCAATTCCGTCGAAGTTTACGGCTGCTGTGACGCCAGATCCGTCGACTTCCCCAATTCCCTCCCCCACCCAAACCACCCAACATCCATTATATCAACCTTTACTGCTAATGCTGGTTCGAAAAAGGAACATCCATATCTAGCTCACAAACGCCTTTTGAGACGCATTGAAAAGGGCGAAAATATTGGCAAAAGATTTGCGGAGGAAGTGAAATTGAAAGTATTACTATTATTTCTAGAATAGGGCTCACCGACATGATTTCCTGTCGGAAAAGAATTTATAATATCGACTTTATTCCCGATAGATCTGCAACTGTAATGGAAATGGAAATGGTATCGTGAAGGCGAAATGAAACATCTCCCCCAAGATTACGTGAATAAATCAGCTAAAAACAAACAAAATAATATTTATTTCTTAAGTTTATTTTCCTAACTGAAGAGGTTAATATGGTAATGATGGGGCAAAAAGATTTCAAGGCATAAATAGGATGCCAATCGTGATAAATAGTAAATACTGGCGTGTGATTTACGTTTTCGATTAAACAAAACCCTAAACAAAGCATAAGAGGAGATATGAATTGATTCATATTTTATTATTCGTTTACTGTTGCCGATGAACCTGCTATTTTAGATGGCTCCTGGCTGAAGAGATAATCATTATCTAATATCGGTGTGGTAGTCTTCATTGAAATACTCCACATACTTATAATGACGTAAGGGAAGTATAGATCTTTCATTTCGAAGTACTAAATTAGTCTTCCAGCTCCTGACACAACGAGACAAGAACTGCAAGAATTCAATGAGTGTAGAATATCCGCAATTCAGAATGCAACAAACCTTTTTCCTTTTTAATGAAATTGATAAAAGAAACTATAAGACTATGACGAATTACGTAGGCTCTTTAAATAATAGATATGAAGATATTGTAAACAATGAAACAAGGTAAGTCAAGTGGTACTGGAGATAAAAGACTGCAGTACTAGACAATTTTCCTACACGGATTTGCAAAAATGTTTTTTCTAATTTCCTTATATTTCGAGAAAATACAGCGCTGAAATAAACAATAATTAGTAAGGAATAATATATCCCTGGATCATCCTAATACCAACGTGGAAATAGTAAGTAGGTTGGGCAGCTATAAAACCCTATCAAAGCCTCTGTGTACTGAGGCAGCTGGGACGAGGAGCCTAATATTGATTAATTAATATTCTAGTAAAATCCTACACCGTAACCTATAAAGAGGATATGACATATCACTCGCATGTAGTTAAAATCTACGTTAGTCAAAACCTTAAAAACAAATATCTCAAAGCATAAGTTCTGTACTTTCCGTCATATCTGCAGACTGTCGGTTGTCTGGGGTCACTTCTTAAACACCTACCGCCAAACTCCATAATTCTTTCTGCGCTTTATTTGTCACAGTTCATTTGATAGTTGATTATGACTTTACGGTGCCCATCACTGTTAACTAATTACACCGGTCTCTCAGTTTGAACCAAAGAAAAATGCAGTTTCGCTTAACCTATTTTAGAGTATGTTTACAGACTAAAAATGATATAAATGTTAAATTTGTCAATTTAAAACGCAATGATCATGAAAAGAACTGCATATGTACGATGCAATTTGAATTTCTCAGATGGGTTCGTACATAGAGATCTTGAATATGGATTAGGGATTTCAGGTCGTAGTGCTCTGCATCACGATGGCAATATTTGCATGTTTGCTTCAACGAGCGGGATTGATATTACATTATCGTCAATGGTAACAGCAATCTCTGTAGTTTGTGCAATTGCTAAAGTTAGCTAGCATCAGTGAAAGCAAATGCTTTGATGAAGGAAATCCGCAGAGCAGGGGTTCTTAACCTTTTGGTGACCCCAGACCCCCAAATGAATTGCCCAATATGGCCCCATACCCCCTTTGCTTAAATCCACTCAAGTTCATATTTGTTGACAATATAACTTAATATACTTATTTTACTACACACTTTAGGTATGAATAGCTAGGAATATATTATATACAAGAAAATCAAAAGCATTGACAGTTTTATATAGTTATATGTTTACAAAATATATCCATGTATACACAGACATTAAAATCAAATAAATATACAAATATCCAAAAATCAAGCCTCCTACCCCAGCATGAGGTTCTCATGAATACCCACTGTTAAGAACCCCTGCGCTAGAATATTCTCTATGCTGTGGAAAGTACGAGAAGTTTGGACAGGAAAGCACAGGTCACCCAGTTCCCTCTGAAAGACGATTAGTCGCTCACTGATGGATCCGGAGAGAAAAAAATCAAAATCAAAAGGAAGATGACTCTCAACGATAAACCAGACTGATGATCATGATCACACCCAAACCGCGAGATGGAGTTACACGCGGGTGTTTTACAGCACAAAACACCGGCAAAAAAGCCTTTTTATGACAGTCTCACAAGAAGCAAATATTAGGATTTACACTGTAGTATTCAGTAATAAATATAGAATTTTGGAATACAGTAATCTGGGTCGACGGAAAACAATTTTGCAGCGACGACCATCGTCAGCTTCATTGCTGGTGTCCAAATAATAAAAAGATAGATTACCTTTCAGTTAATACACCTATACGTTGTTTAGATTCAAGCTACCTTTCTTACACATATCTACGTGAGTGTATATGTGTGTTTGTGTATTTGTGTGTGTATGTGTTTATGTGTAAGTAATAACTGTGAAACCAATGCTTAATGATAGAAAGAAATATAAACTGAAATTTCAAAGTAGACCAACTTTAGATTATTATAATTTTTAAAATTAATTCTAATAACTGCCTGTGACTGAATGGTTATGAATTTTTTTTTTACATTCGATTGTTTAAGTTTGTTGCCGGGCCTACGAAAAAATGAACATTACTGCTGACATGCGTATCATAGGATTGTAAATGTCTTTATGTTTCAGCTTCTACAAAAAAAATATTTTTCTTTAGTCCCAAGACAGAATTACGTGTAAATCTAAAAGCTATAATTAAATTTCGATAATGTGTACCTACTACACACAAGTAGAAAATTTTTGTTTTTCTTCGTGCTTGCATTTAATGTTTGCATTTGCCAAAAGCAACTCCACCCGCTATTTCTTTGTAAACTACAGCTATGAGAAACAATGTAACAATCTTCATCATTATATTTCCCCCTCTCTCTCCCTCTCATTACAGACAGAATATATGTGCATATATATATATATATATATATATATATATATATATATATATATATATATATATATGTGTGTGTGTGTGTGTGTGTGTGTGTGTATGTGTGTGTGTGTGGGTGTGTGTGGGCATATATATATATATATCATTATTGATGTACGTGTATCGTCCGTGTGTGAACACGCACACACACACCACACAAACACACAAAATATTTTCTGTTTTACTACTTTCATTAATGTGCTATTTTCCTGTGACTTTTTATTCTGTGACTTTTTATTCCTGTGATTTCATTACCGACCACCCATGGATCACTCCTAATTTACATTCGCGTTAGTTGACCTCCACTATGGAATATCATACATATACTATATATATATATATATATATATATATATATATATATATATATATATATATATACATACATACATACATATATATATATATATATATATATATATATATATATATATATATATATATATATATGTGTGTGTGTGTGTGTGTGTGTGTGTGTGTGTGGTGTGTGTGTGTGTGATAATCCATAGTGGCCCCTCAACGCAAGATTTCTAGATCCGTTACTGCGTATTACCCATAGAGGGAAGCCCCGAGGGATTTTAAACAAGAACACTTTTAGCCTAATTTAATGGTAACCAGTTAATAGAAGGACCAACGACCAGTCATAGTGTATTATCGCTTCTGCAACCCTAATCAGAAATTACCCTGCTATTTCTTAATCCTTCGCTTGAGATTAGAGAAAACTGGATAGATAGAAATTGTTGATAAATTTTTCTTGATGAATCCTATTCAGATAATGGCTCTGACTTAGATATGTCCATATTTGTTCCCAACTTGTAGGTTCAAGGAACAGGACATCTATCCTTCCTGTCGGAGTAGCAGAATATCTGACGCTGTACGGTTCGTCTTCCTATGGCTTCCCTGCGTAAATTATCATCAAGTAGAGATCAAGGGAGCTGTCCACACCAAGGTCCAAAGAAAAGAGAGGTCAACCAACGCGAAGGTAAATTAGGGGTGATCCAGGGGTGGTCGGTAAAATCACAGGATAAACTCGCAGGAAAAAGTCAAGGAAAATATTCATATTAATTGAAATAATAAAACAGAACATAATTTGGATCTCTCCTAGACAGTGACTCCCGAGGTGTTTTCGAGGGTCGTTATCTAGGACTAATATTTCTTGGGGTCAATATCTTTACGATATTTACAGTCTTTTGTTTATGGTGTTACGGTAATCCCAACGGGAATGAATTTGACTGTTGTGCTGCTCTGGTCAAATGAGTGTCTAGCAGATTATATCAAGTAATTGATAAATCAGGAACGTACACTCTTTTCTGAGTAATTTCGGTCTTCGTCAGTTTTATGTGGAGAACTATATTCTATTCAATTTATCAAGATAGTAAGAATGACGAGAGGGTGAAATTTTCACCTTCATGAAGCTATCTATGAATGTTACAGCAACTGTCAAAACAGTTTCAAGACTAAGGGATGACTCTCTCAGACAATTAACCTGGAAACCTTTTGGTCAATTCAAGTTTTAATCTATATGGCATTCAGTCTGCGCCCATTCACTCGGCAGTAACAAGTTCCTCCACCAATGGTAACACCTCTCTCTCTCTCTCTCTCTCTCTCTCTCTCTCTCTCTCTCTCTCGGATGATGTTGCGTTTATTCTTGCATTAGCTATCGTTACTCATACATATATGAACGATCATATATGTATAAGTGATAAGGAATCAAATACACACATACACACTTACAAAATACTATGTTGTATGGTTAGTCCATAAAATTTATAGTTGCACTTACCTGCAGAAGTCACAGGCGTTTGTTACCTGGTAAGCGTTGACTTTCGAGAGAAGATCTCTCTCTCTCTCTCTCTCTCTCTCTCTCCTCTCTCTCTCTCTCTCTTAGATCCCCGTACCTTACACTAAAATATGGATATAAAACAAAAGAAACCAATCTTATCTTACACAAATAAGTTTTATTATGCAAAACCAACAGCGAGACAAGTAAACGAAATTATGCACGATAGATAATTAATTAACCCCATTGAGTTATATCCCAAAACTAAGCTGAACCGTTTTAAGAAACTCTTCCAATGTCACTTCGGTCCCTAGTTCCATTTCCACAAGTGGCTATATGCCATGACTCTTCATGGTTTCTACTTTACTCGAAACATCTACAAGGATTAGAATAGAATAGAATATGTGATTCTGGCACAAAGCCAAGCACTGGGACCCATAGGGTCATTCAGCGCTATAGTGATAATGAATACAAATGGAAAAATAAATAATGAGTTTAATGGGAATGATATAAATAATGAGTTTAAAATAGATACTCTGATGATCAATGTTTAAAACGGTAAAATCGACACTAAATTTCTAGTGGGATTAAAAGTGAAATGACCATTTATGATAAAAATAAAATTAAAATAAAAAAAATCAATAATTATATCTATATAAAATTACGAGACATTCTTATAAAATCCACAAGCCTTTAAAAAACTAATAACAGGGCCAACATCGATGTTGTCTCCTAAAATTTCAGATATAGTTTTACCATTTAGATGGTACATCCGCCTCTCATTTACATACCTGGTGCAGTGAACCAGAATGTGCTCAACTGTCAAAGGGCTATCACAGTGAACACACACTGGAGCACTACCACCATCAAGAAGAAAACTGTGTCATTCGGCAGTGACCAATCCTCAACCTTGTTAATATAATTTCAGTCCTCCTGTCGCTTTGATAGGATGATTGCCAAATTCCTACTTGAGGTCTTAATAGTTTTTAACTTCTTATTATTAGCAAGAAGGGGAGATGGCCATCGCTCCTGCCACTTTCTTAGTATATAGTTACGAATACAGATTTTCATATCAAAATGGGGGACTCTATTTGTATCAATTTCTCCTTGGGAACAGGCACTCTTTGCTTCTTCATTACCTGGGATCCCAACATGACCAGGAATCCAACAAAA
Organism: Macrobrachium nipponense; assembly: GCF_015104395.2. Lineage (NCBI taxonomy): Eukaryota > Metazoa > Arthropoda > Malacostraca > Decapoda > Palaemonidae > Macrobrachium > Macrobrachium nipponense. The sequence continues at coordinate 63,825,991 of NC_061092.1, forward strand.
ACGTACTGTTTTATGCCTACAAGAAATGCGAAACAGCCACGCCTGAGCCTTTTGTACTAAAGGATGGGAAGAATTATAACTATTCAGGCTTTCCAGAGCACTTTTACAGTCTGAGTATATGACACAAGACTTCTTATTTGAATGATATGCTATATCTAGGGCTTTTACAATAGCAGATAGTTCAGCTGTATATACTGAGGTAGCTGGAGGTAGCTTTGCAACATTACAAAAATTATCAGTGACCACAGCTAAACCTACTCCCTCGCTTGACTTTGAGCCATCTGTATAAATTTTATAGTCGTTATTATGAACTTCATCATGTTCTAAAAACAGCGACTTTATTTCTTCATTAGGGGTGCTCTTTTTTACTATATTTTTTTCTTGCACAGTTCAGCTTTTGGTATGAACCTAGGTGGAATTTTGGAAGGGGCCAATTCATGAACATTCTGAGTCAGTATAGAATTTTCATTTACAGATGCATTTAGCCGGATCACCTTCATGAAAACCATAGTTCAGCCAGTGCATAACTCAGAAACACTCGATATAAATTTTAAATAATGGTAAGGAAATAATCACTGCAACGTAATCAGGTCTGTAACGACATACTTGTAAAGGTTAGTATTTTCCAAGTTCCCACTCTCTCTCTCTTTCAGCGAACGGGAACTCCAATTCCCAGTCGTTCAACGCGTCCTTCTTCCAATCTGATCTTTCACAAGAGTGAATGATCTTTCCAAGTTCCTTTCGCACTTACCGATTTCATAAGATATGCACTGTCACGCACTTCCGTTTAATACACCTCAAAATCGAACTAAAACTAGGTCAGATGTTCTCGAAGACGGAAGATTCCACTCAAACACGTGCTGTTGACATCTCCAAAGGCAAATGTACGACAGACGCTAGATTAGCAAACACCCAGGGCACATAATTTCCCACCTGCAAACAGGCCAAACATCGCAACAGTTCGTATGTCCACAATATATATATATATATATTATATATATATATATATATATATATATATATATATATATATTCACTATACTCGATAAACACTTTAATACGCCAAAAAATTGCACTTTACTTCCCCGAAAACAAGAGACACAACTTCACACAAACCATTGCTAGAAAGACTGGCTGGCACTGACAGAGGCACACAGCCTCGAACTTGGCAATAACGTGAGTTGCCCGTGACATAATTACAATCATTCTTCCAAAAAATATGCCTAATCTATCTATTGTCTCTTTGGAAGTGTACCTACGGCCTATAAAAAGCTATTACCGCTGCCACCGCCTATAAACGAGTTTTTAGAACCAAATGACACTTGTTTAAACAAATTAAACAAACAGGCAACTCCACCTACCTTGTTCGTTGCAAATCATTCTAGCATGAGCTAAAAAAGCAAACTGGGCTAATGAATCCCGGTAGGTACAAGAATATACTTTTAATTTCCCAAATTAGCTAAAAATTAAATGGAACAAAGTTAATACAAAAAGTGGAGTTAAAAGAATAGTCTGACCCCCCCAAAAAAACCGTAATCTGTCATTTTCTTCTTCTAAACTAGGTTTAAGTAAACACTCCCCCTAAAATTTCACTGTCTGATTAACTACGCCATTAAAATAGTCATTAAAGTATTTAGAGAACC
>NC_061092.1:63832633-63842633 GCF_015104395.2 Macrobrachium nipponense
ATTTAGTTAAGGACAAAAATTGGGAAGTCGTGGTAGATTTTAGTAAATTGAATAATGAAACAGTAGCCGATCTCTATCCAGTGCCGTCTATGAGTGATCTTATCACATCTATAGGAGTCTTACAGATTTATTTTGATAATGAAAGTAAAAGACTGACTTTTTTTCCACTTGCACGTGAGAATGTTCTTTAGTCTCAAGTCGAGTCCTGTAATATTTGTACGATTAATAAACTAGTTACTAGATGGACTACTAGGGAAAGATTACACTCTTATATTGATGATTTGATGATAACCGCAGGCACGACAAAGGAAAATATACGATTTGTCAAAGAAGTTCTAAAAAGACTGAGGAAAGCGAATTTGAAGTTAGAGCCAAAGAAGTGCACGATCTTTAGAAAGAAAAAAATAAAATAGGTTACCTCGAGCATACTTCAAGTGAGAGGTGGTGAAGTAAAAGACTTAAAAGTTAAGGCAATTAAAGGATAACATAGACCTCAGTTGAGCAACGAATTTCTTCTAGGAATAGAAGTGAACTCTATGGAATAGAAGCAGGCCTCAATCAAAGAACAGTAACATATATTTGGCTATATCTTGCAAAAGTAGAAAACTGAGGCTCACAGAAATTAACTGTTCGGTAACCAACCAGGAATCCTAATCGGGTATTGGCGCTCCATGGCCTATTAGATATACCATATTTCGATACAAGAAAACTGCTTCCACTAATCACTCGGTTTTTATAAAGATGCTGAAAAATCTGAATTTTTCTGGACGTAGCACAGTGGTTTATGACTGCCCAAGATTATGATGCAGAACAGAAGTATGTTCCGCAAAGAAAATAAGGTTGCAGATGCAATACCGAGATATATTGCTCAAAACGATACTTATCACAGGTAAAGGTGCTAAGGGATGTGTGGATCTCCTCTTTTGACAAGGTATTTTGTAGATATTCTATCCTAAACTAATAACATTTAACTATGAATTAGAATTTAATAATGCAGTTGTTCAAGAGATTTGTGATACGTTCAAAGTAATGGCTCAGTAGAAAGGAATAGCAGGAAAGTTTAGACGGCAAGATCCAGATTGAGGTGTTAATTTGGCTTTGGTGCAATCTTCATTAAATGCTAATATCCTGCTGGCATCCAAGCAACAACGATGAAAGTTTTAAGGGTATATGAGCCAAGGCTGATATGTACGTATATGACTAAATCAGCGGATTCACTTTAAATACTCACCCGATATAAAGATTAGAATGGGTAGCCTCTGGCTGATACATATGCCATTGCATATGAACCTTGAATAATCACAGAAAGTTATGTTAGACAGGTATTAAGAACGATTATAAGACGGGAAGAAATATACACACAAAGAGAATTTAGAAGTGGAATAAACCATAAGTTAGCCATACGAAATCGTAGAGGTTAAGGAAGCAAAAGTAAAGTAATTTTGTAATTTGGCCTCATCTACATATACAGATTCGTTAGAAAAAAAAGGATTCTGTGTACATAAAGATAAAATTAAAAGAAGTAAAAAGTTTAAAAAACTGAGGAAACTGAAGAAAGAGATGCAGAAGTCTTGGTAGACAGAACTAGGTATATTATCCACTTAAATAACAGAAAAGAAAGATTGCGGTAAATTGCCCTATGTTGTTGATTGCCTGATCCGAAATATTCCCTAAGTTTAATTAATTGCTTTGTTACTGAGATTACCTTAGCTGTCAATTCTTACTTCAAATGTTCGGGATAAAGGAGCGGTAACGTCGCATTTTTTTTCCTTCACGGTAATAGGAACAAGTTGGCAGAAAACGAGAAATTATATAGTAAAATCCTTCAAGATGAGAAATAATTATTGAAAATTAACTTCGTATGCCGGCAAATTACTCAAATGAAGAAAAAGTCTGATCCAATTACCCCTTCGGTTATGACAGAGATCATGTCACATATTTCCTACAACCAGGAGAGGTTCCAAGACGGCGGTCATCTGCACCATCATACCAAATTTAAGAAAATGTAAAAGATAATATTGATAGCAATTTTTTTTTCTAAGAATGAACAAGTTTTCTTTTATGAAAACATTATGATAACACCCATCCATGTTATAAGACAAGTACTACAACTCGGTGTTTACTGTTGCCAGAGGAATAAGCACTTCTTGCTTGCAGATAGAAGCAGTCTTTTTCTTTTTTTTTGCCCATTTTCTCTCAATATGTTTGAGTCAGTGAAAGCTAGCTACGCAACATCTTAGTGTTGTAGTTAGTCTTTTTTAATTCACAAGAGAAAACTAGTAAATAAAAATGCGTCGAACTTTCTTCAGCGCAATCGAGATTCTGTGGTCTGTGATTTTGGCACGATAGTGGTCCCAGACGCCCGATCATGACTAAATTTAACCTTATATCAAATTAAAACTACTTTGGAGACTAGAAGGCTGATCATCCACCCTCCAATCATACCGATTTGAAGCCAGCTAGCCTCAGTCAGTAGCTTTCAATATTTGAGGGAGGACAAAAAAATGCGGACGGACTGACAAAGCCAATTCAATAGTTTTTATTTACAGAAAACTCAAAACTTTGATCTTTCTTAATTTCCTTTAGCAGTGAGAAAAAGATTCGAGATTGTCTACTATAAGAGAGAGAGAGAGAGACAGTAAGAGATAAAAAATCTGTACCAATGATTTATTCCATCTAATAATTGAGCATCAGTAACATGGGAAAGAACGGTTAGATACCAACCTTTAATTTTAGTAGGCACAGTCAAAAGAATGGTTGTAAATTAGCATATCAGTAAACACATTTTAACCCTCAGTTGTGGGTTCTATTTTCAATACAATGAAAGGAATACCGGCTGTAGTTTTAGAAGTTAATTTTTATTAAAGGGTTGTAAGTTTTTTTTTTATTCAGAGATGAGTTACTTTATATTTCAAGCAAAGAGAATAACTTCTAATATCCTATTAAACATTCCTGGAAATAAATTAATACTTTACCTATATGTATATATATATATTCATTAAATAAAATGGGTTTTTGATTTTTAACCATTTTTTATATTGTTTTATATTTTCTTATTATTGTCTTCATTTCATTGTTTAGGTTACTAATAGACATATGCAGGTAATGGGGTTCTTCCATTCACTCCAGTGTTTATACACGCGAACAGCTGTTTCGTCAGCCTATACGCATGGACGTTATCTAGCGTGCTAATACAAATATGACCCTTGGGGTACTTTTTGCAAACGCATACATGACACCCCCAGAAGATGGTCACATTTGAACAACTCCCAAAATCCAGAATCTAGGGGAGATATATTGATGCTATTTTCATTACGACAAAGGGCGACAATGAAACGGATAAACTGGTAAATAAACTCAGAGCAAACTCAGCATTAGATTTTACGGTAAAAAAAGAGTGATTACAAAATTCTTTCTTTCTTGGACGTACTTGTGACACCAAAATAAACAACAAATACAATACCACTGTATACACTAAAGCAACAGATGCTGGGAGATGTTTAAATGCAAGAGGAGAATGCCCTGATGCATATAAACGATCTGTGATAAATGCCTATATAAACGCGCCATAACATATTATTGAAAGTGGAGGGCAACTAACGAGGAAATCAGAAGAGTTCAACAGCTACTCACAAATAACGGCTACCCAGATGATATGATCCAGCAGGTGGTCAAAAAGGGAATAGAGGATTTCCAAAACCCGATCCCTAGGGACAACACACAAGATAAAGACAAGGAAATAGTGACATACCATCAGATATCTTACAACAAGCACAGCGAAGATGAAAGGAAAGCTATCCTTGGTATACTGCGAAGAGGAACTGGCCCAGTAGCTCCATATGATTAAATAACACCTAGAATTTACTGCAAGCCGAACCTTACAGCCTCTGTAATAATGCAAAATAGTGCGGCCCCATCGATGGAAATAGAGGTAGAATCTGATTCAGTAAACAAGCTTGTCTGTGCTGACGAGCGATGTCAGTCCCCCCATGAATGCTATATCAGACACAACCACTACACTGAGACGACGTATGCAGGCCCCTAGGAATCAAGGCCCCATTTACCAGCACTTTATAGACACCCACAATAAAATTACCATCCTTACAAGAACTGCTTACGAACACAAAATCCATACACAAGGAATGAACCTCAACCGTGTATTGATAGCAGAAACAGGCAGCACCGCCATGCATCGTCCCAAACTTAACATCAAACGCGAGGTAGAAAGATCCTTGAGGCCCTCGTGTAGCAGACGTCCCTTCAACCAGGTGGAACAAGACTGCGAACACGCGGACAGGAACATACTATAACATTCAATAAATTAAACTTATGTGTAATTGATATATATTTATGTATAATATTTGTATATAATAACTAATCCCCACCTTATGATACCCAATTCTTTTGTTAACATTTTACCACAGTCTTTTGTAAATACTTACAACTAGGCCTAATAGGGCAACTGTACAGCATTTCCGTCAGAATGACGTTATAAATTGTATGCGGTTCATATTTGTATTAGTATGCTTGATAACCTCAATACATGTAAGTTGACGGAACACCAGTAATTGCGTGTAATAATACTAGAGTCAGTGGAAGAACCCCATTACCTGACTATGTCTATCAGTAACCTAAACAATTAAGTGAAGAAAATAACTAAAAACTATGAGGCAACATAAAAAAAACTGGTTAACTATGAAAAAGCCATTCTATTCAATGAATGTTGTATCCCTGAGAAAAATTGTGACCTTAAAAAAGATGTATGTATGTATATATATATATATATATATATATATATATATATATATATATATATATATATAAGCGAATACCACGGGAAAATGATAGACAGGAATCCAAGCGCTTTCGTCTTTATTCAGACATCGTCAAGGAGCTACTTGACGATGTCTGAATAAAGACGAAAGCGCTTGGATCCTGTCTATCATTTCCCGTGGTATTCGCTTATTTATGAAGTCACGTGCATCTACTGTGATTTTTTTAGCACATATATATATATATATATATATATATATATATATATATATATATATATATGTGTGTGTGTGTGTGTGTGTGTGTGTGTATATATATGTATATATATATATATATATATATATATATATATATATATATATATATATGTATATATATATATATATATATATATATATATATATATATATATATATATATATATATATATATATATGCTATCTATTTAATTTTCTTTACTTTGTTCGTCTGTCTAGCTACTACTTGAGTAAAAAACTGAATCCATTTGCTTCGTTTAGAAGAAAGTGAACAAAAGCAAAAGAAAAGAAGATTGGGGTACCGGGTATTACTTGTAACGTCTCCAACCATTTAGCTGTCATACACTTCCCTTTTCCTCTAGGGATATGAATAGCCTGGCTAGGGTAAGTACTTATTTTGCCCCATATAGAGTATATTATTGATGTGGGATAAGGACTAATCCCTTTATAGCCCAGGGGTTATATTACTTTGTCCGTAGGTGGCTGATTGCCGTCTGAAATATGGAGTTAGAATAAAAGGTGGAAGGGAAATGAACAAACGACAAAAACGCTAAGGAAACTTCAGATGACAGAAAATTGTTAGATGTCCAAAAGTCGTTTTTGTAAATACCTATGTCACTTAGGCCAAACCTAAGAAATGAATTGAACACTTTTATAGTCCAAACGTATAATCGGCAAGAAAAATCTTGACTGGTAAAGGAGAGGTACGATGGAAACGGTTACATATCTCCCTTTATTGTTTAAGCCTCAACCTGTATGAATTATGCATTTTATAGGACAGACAATTATAGAAAAGGTTTTTTTTTGAGCGGGGATTTATTATTTGGAAGCAGCTGTACTGCAAAGAAAAATTTATATCTGCCGTTCTTACCTTTTATACGCTCCCTCTCTCTCTCTCTCTCTCTCTCTCTCTCTCTCTCTCTCTCTCTCTCTCTCTCTCTCTGTCACACACACACACGTGCATAAATATATTCATTGTAAGTAACACTGCTATTACAAATCTCTGATAGAAATTCATATATACATTAAAATTAAGGGATTAGTCCTTATCACAAATAAATGGTATACTCTACATGGGGCAAAATAAGTACTTACCCTACCCGGGTTATTCATATTCTAGAGGAAAATGGATGTCTATGCCAGCTAAATGGTTAGAGACGTTACAAGTAATGCCCGGTACCCGTTTTCCTTTTCTTTTTCGCTTTTCTACTAAACGAAGGAAATGGATTAAGTTTTATTACATGAGTAGTTGCAAGATAGACGAATAAAGTAACAAATTAAATAGATATTATATATATATATATATATATATATATATATATATATATATGTATATATATACATATATGTGTGTGTGTGTGTGTGTGTGTGTGTGTGTGTGTGTGTGTAATAGGCACACACACAGCGAGATGACGGGCGCGAAAATGACCTGATTAGCCGAAAAGTCATATGATTGTGACGTCAGAAAGATGTTAGTGGATGTGTGCATCAGTTCATGCACCAAACACGGTATGTCAGTGCGCCAAATGGGACGTGTACATGAGACATGGGATTGTACGTACTTCAGGGCAGAATAGCATGCACACGTTCGTACGTCCATTGGCGTGCAACATATAATCTCTAGGTGGTAATTAATGGTATTGGACGAGAATTTTAGTGGTGGTCCCAAGAGACGTGGAAGGCCAAAGGATGGATCCGGTTTGTCACAACCGTAAATTAATTCTCTATTGACATTTATTTCAGAAAGACTGATGGGTTTCTTTGACAGTGAGGATAGTGTGTGACAACTTAATAATGGTGACTTAATGATTTTTGGGGATTTTAGATCTATTTTCTTTTATCTCCATGTTAGCTATTTAGGGGAAATAAGTGCTTTGTTTTGTATCTTAAGAGTTAGAATTAGCCGAGAGTTAATGACTGATTTGCTGGAAACGACAAAGGTAGGTCACACTACTAGATACCTTTAGTTTTAGGATTGCTTTCTTTTGATTAAACAGGTTCTATTTTGCACTGTAACAGTTTGGTGGCAGTCGGGAGGGGCAATCAGGCCCATAGATTATATATCTGGAGAGACTGGGGGGGGGTAAAAAGGAGTTAGGATATCACGAAGAGGTCAGGAAAGGGGATTATATTTAGGACTTGTGGCAACTGGTCTCTCTATAGCAGACGAGGTATTTCAGGTTGGAGTCAGCGAATCCGTTCATCGGAGAACGCAGCCTTCCAAGGCAATGAAGTTGCAAAGAGAGTGCTTATGTGACGTGTGTTGTAAATGTTGATTAAATATCTAAACACTGTGGCTAAGGTTCGTCCTCCATTCTCTTTTCTTCTCTCTTCCCTTTTCTGTTGAGCGCAATGACACTGATTTGATCAGCTCTTGACCTTATAAAAGTTTTGAACAGCTGATGGCCATGACCGTGAAATGATCATGGGATCTTCTTCCACAGACTCGAGAAACATTTACATTGAAATATTTTGTTGTGTTGGAAGAATGATTAACAGCCCTCCTAGGGCTGGCCCGAAGGATTAGATATTTTTATTACGTGGCTAGGAACCAATTGGTCACCTAGCAACGGGACCTATAGCTTATTGTGGGATCCGAACCACACTATATCGGGAAATGAATTTCTATCACCAGAAATACACATTCGTGATTCCGCGTTGGCCGAGCCGGGAATCGAAACTCGGACCACCGGATTGGCAGCCGAGTGCGAAAACCACTCATCCAGCAAGGAACGTTGGAAATGGTACATGTATTATTTTCTTTTGGTGGTGATTGTTACATTATTCCTTTTGGCGTTCTGTCCCAGCCAGTGGAAATTTTTTGTTGTGGGAGTGAATAACTATTTAAATGCCAAGAGAATTATTTATAGTATAGTTGAGGGTAGCGAAAAATTAAGAGGTATCATTACAACCGTATCGGTGAACAGGGTATCAAATACAGGGGAGTTTTGTAAAGAATTGTTGAATTTTAATGATACAGTATGTGGTAGACCTCCAAGATTGGAGTAGTGATAGTATTTCAGTGGCAATTTTAGAGGGGAAAAGCTGAGTTTTCAGAGGCAGAAATGCAAATAAGCTTCTGTAGAAACTGGGGGACGTAGAATATATTCTTCAACTGACCTTATGCAGGGATTTTTGCAGGTTCCCCTTAGTGAAGAAAGCCGCGAATTAACAGCGTTCTCGTTGCCCAAGTATCATTTCGGGTTTATGCAGACGCCTTTTGGTTTATCAGGTAGTCCTATGACGTTGACGAGGTTGGTGAATACAGCTTTGCACGGGCTATTAGGCAAAAATGTCTTTGTGTACATGATATACTGATTGCAAAGACTCGATTTAGCATTACATGGAAGTGCTCAAGGATTTACTTAGGAGACTTAGACTAGTGGGGTTGGAAATGAAATTAAAGAAGTGTGACTTCTTGAAGAAGCAGAATGCATATTTAGGTCATGTCATTTCTAAAGAGGGAGTTATAGTAAAGGACGATAAATTCAAAGCAATTGTAGATTTCCCTGTTCCTAGGACAAAGAAACAAATTAGGTCATTCTTAAGAATGGCTGGGTTCTCAGGAAGATATGCGAAAGGGTTTTCTATCTTAGCAGCTCCTTTCACAGATGTGTTACGAGAGGATATACAATTTTATTTGGGAGAACCGCAACAGGCAGCTTTTCAAAAAGTTAAGGATGCATTAATGAATCCCCCTGTTCTGAAATTTCCAGATTTCAGCGAACCTTTCACAACAGTGACTGATGCCATTCAGGGGGGTATAGGTGTTTGCCTTATGCATAAATTTGAAGGGAAACTTCATCTATTAGATTATTATAGCAAGAAATTTAAGACAAAGGGAAGCAATGAAAGGTTAATGGCTACCTTAGATAAGGAAGCCTTTGCAGTAGTATCAAGCTTCGTTCATTTTCAAATGTTGCTGATGGGGAATAAAGTGGAAATGTTTACAGACCACAAGCCATTATTGAATCTTTTTAATAAGCCAGATTTGTAGCCCAAAAGAGTTCGATGGTTCTTAACCATCAGAGATTTTGATGCAAAGCTCAAATAAATAGAGGGCAGGCACAACGTGGTAACAGATGCCCTTAGTAGAAGTTTTTATGATGTGGATGGATTTCAAGTTAGGGTGGTTACTTGTGTTTCTATATAGTGGGATATTAGTTTCATAGAGCAAAGGTAAGATGGAGATGAAATTTTGGCAGACGCAAAAGCGTTCCTTAGAGGTGAATTAGTCAGGAAAAGTTATAAGTTACCTTTTTCAGGTTTAGAATTAGAGGGCGGTCTGCTGGTTAGGAAAATTAAATATGAATTAAGGACGAATGAAAGTAAAGAGGATATGTCACAGATCGTGATTCCAAAAGTCCTAATTCCAGTAGTTTTAGATATAATACATTGCAAGTTTGGTAGTTCCACATTTCGTAGTGGAATAGACATATATTGAGATGCGTAATTAGTATATGTGGAAGAATATGTGGACAGATGTGGAAAATATTGTGAAAACTTGCAAACCCGCAAGGGTAACTTAGTACAAAATAGGGTCATATCCGATACAAAGTAAACCCTTTCAGAGGGTATGCATGAACATCTTGGGTGAATTTTTGGGAATCAGGGTATGTCCACAAGTAATTATTGGTAATTATAGATAAACTGACGAGGGTAGTGGAAATTTTTTCCAATAAGACATAAAACAACTGATGAAGAGGCTGTGGCATTTTTCAATGGAGTCATCGCATATATGGCTCGCCTGGAGTTTTTTTTTTTTTTGACTGATAATGGTGGGGAATTTGTAAATAGGACCTTAAGAGTGTCTGACAGGCGTTATGGGGATACAGGATAATGCTCGAAGCGCTCAGGAAGACTATAGGAGGAAATAATAGGAACTGGGATAGATAGATACAGATAGGCATAACATTAATACTATGATCAGTGATACTATTAAAATGTCTCCATTAGACGGAATATTTGGT
>NC_061092.1:63847633-63852633 GCF_015104395.2 Macrobrachium nipponense
AGTTGAAAATGGCACCCGTTATTATTTTGTAAAAGAAAGATAATTTGGAATTACCACAGGGACTAATATCGACAGAAAGATATCCAGGAAAACAAGTAAGTTGACTTAGATATATAGATTACGAGATAACACTGTGGCAGAAGTTTTCGCCCATCCCACATCTATTAAATTACTGCAAAAAGGAAATAAAAATATTTGCAAACCTAATTATTAGGAACATGACCAACCTCTCAAGTTTTTTACTGAATTTTTAGTTGGAAATAAAAAAAGTTAGTTAGAAAGTCCAAAAGGCAATATTATTCTCTCAAACACTGCCCTGAAATAGTTTGTCTGGTGCTTTAACTCTGCACAAAACGATTTTCTTGCAATAATTTAAATTTCAGCAATTTCTTTTTTTAGGACTTATAAACAATAAGATTTTATGGAAATATCCGGTAAAAGGCCTGAGGTAAAAACAAAAAAAAATAAGAGCTGTCATATCCTGTAGAAATAGTCTCTGCCTAGGATTAAAGGGGGAAAGGGGGGGGGGGGGGGGAGGACGATACATAACAGTGAGATCTTTTGGAAATGCAGGCACCCTTCGACAAATTCATTATCAGAAAAATAAATTCTTGAAAAGAGATAAGAGAAAACCTTTAGGTCTAAGGGTATATTGCTGATAGCATTTCCATGATAATGCATCGGTTCTTCACCGAGACTTCAAAATCCTGAGTTCATTCTTTTAACCAACCTCCAAGGATTCTTTCATTTTCTCTTTCTTTCACCTTAGTTAAAAAAGAATAAGAAAAGACTGCATGGGACTAAAATTCTTCTCTTTTCTCCTCTTTGTGAGTTAACAAGGATTATCCAGAGCTGCGTGATGCTCGAGATTCCTCTAAAATACTTTATCTTTGCACATTTTAAAGAATATTGTGTAAATATTCCCTTGTGGGAAGTATTTTGCGGGCTTCAGCAATCATCGTGTACTCTCTCTCTCTCTCTCTCTCTCTCTCTCTCTCTCTCTCTCTCTCTCTCTCTCTCTCTCTCTTTATGAATACGGCATTAATAAAACTCTTTGACATTCTTAAGACAGTTTTCATTTCAATCAGAATCACAATTTTTACACTTTTTTTTAGGACTTTAGGGGGTCACTAGGAATTGAATGGTTTATGAAAAAAATGATTGGACAAAAGCTGACAAATTTAGATTTTTGTTCCTGAAAATAATTTGAACTAAAAAGAATGATCTTGGTGAGAGAATATAAAAGAAACAAATTGCTTTAGCGATTTGTTTCTTTCCATCTCATTTCAATCGTGTAAGAAAAAAGATAACTATTCTTTCTCTACCTTGACACAGACTATAGCTAGGTACCGTCACTCGTGAATTATTATTATACAGACTCTACCTTTATTGAATACTTCGACCACTTCAGCTGCAGAAAAAGTCGTCACAATCCTTAACAAGCGTTCATCAATCACGTTTTGATATCAGTAGTATTTGACTCTCTACCGTTATGCAATCAACGAAACTAACGAGTTCCAAAACTACAGAGCTAACAAATCCTAACTCGCTGTATATCGAGTATCACATATGCCATTAACAAGCTAAAATCTGCGTTTTTGGTTTATTCAATTCTGTCAGCGTCAGGGCAACCAATATATTTAGTGTTTAGACATTTTTACATCCTTCTTAGGGTTGTCTTTCAAACTGAATGAGATCATTCTTATACCACAGTTCTTTGAAGTTATAAAAAACGTCTTCTCTAGCAGATAAGGTTAATATAAGATAAATACAAAAGCTTCCCTTTAGGGTGGAGGTTGACTCTACAAGTGTCCTGGTTGCTTTAACAACAGATGAAAATTAGCATTGCATTAGGAGTTATTGCTACTGATTTATGTTCATATGAACGATACATCAGAGGTGTGGAATTAATCACGAGCACAAATAATAAGCAAATGGAAATAAATGAAAAAAAAACCCACTTGCAAAGGGCACAATAATGAATACGGATAAACTATTCCTTGAATAAATAAAAGAAACTACAGCGGTGTTTTCTAAATGCAATTCCCAGAAATCTTGGGTTAGGATACAGATACACTTGAGGTGATAAAACGGGTCATCAGTCGTTTAAAAACAGAGATGTATAATTACCACACTGCCCTAATTACTGTCTCACACATCTAATTTAAGGAAAGAATCAGGAGGGAGCATTACGTTAATGTTGCGTCTGGAAAATGGGGAGCTTTTACTCTAATCCTTGGTCATCAAGAGAACACCTAAGGCACATAAGTTCAATGCACTTGAGAAAGGAAATAAACGGAATAATTAAGGGTGAGTAAGTGCGAGAGGAAAAGATAAAGATAACAGAAGCCAGGCACAGTTCTTTGCTTTCCAGACATACCTTTGGAAATTAGAGTTTTGCTCGTCCTTCTCTCAGTGTGTGGTAGGACGTTTAGTGGGTGTTGGATTTCTGTCAGGATAGATAAGCTTTCAGGACAAAGGCCCCTTGGGGATAGAAGGACAGCTTGTGATCCCGATGATCGTTAACTAATTATTGTCTTTTCGACGATGTTTCTCCCACTTGGAAAAGGAATGTTTGTCTCTTCAGAGCTTGCCTCTGGCCATCTTGAAAAAAGTACGATGAAAGGAATAAAACGAGACAATTAAAATCGCTCGCTGTAATGAAAGTTTATACTTCCATATGAAAGATAACTTTCGACTTGTGAGCTGGTTGGCTAGTTTTTGGAAGAAGGAATTACTTGTGTCAGAAGTAACTACAGATATGCTGTCTTCCTTCTTTAATCTTCCCCGCTATTCAAGAAACCCTGAGGATATAAAATGAAATTTTATTCTAAATGTAAAGGAAAAAAAATTATTAGATCACCTAGTAACTCAAGCAATAAACTTAACAATAGTCAGCAAGGCTTAGAATTTAGATTTTGAACCAACGAAGAAGAAGACTGATTATTTATTTACAGTCGACAATACTAAACGTGACTACCGCTAACCACATCAGGCCTAACGACCTTGAAACTTCGACTCAAAGAGAGCATATCTGACCAATAATCTAACGCAAAGGTGCCTAAAAAATGCTAACTCCAAGTTACAGAAGTGATAAATTATGAGTATAAAGAAAATCAGCATCCACAAGCCTTATTTGTTGGGAATCGAGCAAAGGAATATTTATCCACGATAAATAAATTGACAGGGAATCACTTCAGAAACCCAGCATAATTTTCGCAATGACGTATACCTTATTAATACTATTCCTCTGAAATTCGGTGAAGATAGTGAGGTTAATGTTAAAACACATATGGCTGGTCTCATCTTGTGCAGGATGGCGGAGAAAATCGAGAATATATTACCCCTCCATTATAAGATCTTAACGAACTAACATTAATCGAATTTTAATTCCAAAAGACTTCCGTCAAGTAAGAAAGTCTTCTTCCAACCGCTTTATTCCAACTGCCTTTTTTTCCGCCGGCGATGGTTTCTTCAATACTTCGTAATACTGCGAAAGAACAAGACCACCACATGGGCTTGGCTGACAGAGAAAGCATGCAGTTCACAATGTCTACAGGTGTTTCCCCCTGAGAGCTTATAATTAATACAACGTCTCATTTTAAAAAAATTTGCGCCATTTTCTTTTTATTTCTTTTTATATCAGATTTAAAATGTTCACGCTATATGTTATCAATTTAGATCACCACCCTATTGTCAATCTTTCCCTAGCTTTTCTTTACATGGTAAGGTCAATTGCTTAGAAATTTCGATGCATTTTCATTATGTGTTTTATGACGCCATCTGTATATATATTAGGATGCCTCTGTCAGCCGTATTCCTCATAGGAAGAGTTATAATGTAAATTGTTAAAAAATGCTCTATAGTTTCGTCCGCCAATGGCATCATGCAAGGCATTAGGAATGAACTGGAACTACAGGACCTGGAAACTGGCCAAGTTTTGAAAACTGCTTTGCTCTTTTGATACTGAGGAAGCTAAATGTTACCAATTCAATTCACCTCAAATCCAAGTATATTTTTTCCAGAGGTATATGAAGCGACAGACATAATCAAGAGATCCTTCGTATAATGAAGAGGTGAGTCAATAAAGATTATACAGTATCCAAAACATCTTCCGTAGAAGGCATTAAAGATCGTATGACAGACTTTCATTCAGGGAAAAGGAAGGGCCTGAAAGATCGATGATTTGACAGAGGAATGAACACAAGTCCAGTTTTTTCCCTTCTCTCTCTCCTCCCCATTCTCCCCACACCAACTGTAACCCACAAACACCACTTAGGTTTGAATAAGAATAACAAATCTCTGGGATCGCCCGGGTCGAGCATTGAACACAGGGCCTTCACTTTGCGAAATGGTGTTTATTACTGCCTTTCGAGACAAACAGTAACGATGAAAAGCCGTAAAAAAAGAAAAAAATGCTAGTATGAAGGGGCGTATGTCCGAGGGTCTCTACAAAACGTGAACTTGATGGGCTATTGCAGATTTAAACCAAATAGTCCTTAGATAAGATATAAAATAGATTGCCAGTGTTGGTCATCCAAAAACAGTTCGGGATATTTTCGATAACAATATAAATGAACTAAAACATTCACCAAAGTTTTTCTCTGCGCAATTGAGTTTTCTGCACGGCGTATAATACTGTATGATCCGGGATCCATAAAACTTTCAGCCATGTGCCGTTGGAGGCCTGTTTAATAGCGTTGCCAGACGCATGATCATGACTCACTTTAACCTTAATTAAATGAAAACGACTGAGGCTAGAGGGCTGCAATTTGGTTCGTTTGGTGATTGGAGGTTGGATGATCAACATACCAATTTCCAGCCCTCTAGCCTCAGTAGTCCTTCAGATCTGAGGGTGCACAAGAAAAGTGTAGACAAAAGTGCCATCTCAATAGTTATCTTTTCCAGAAATGAGAGAGAAATTTACTTATATGAAAATAAAACTGAGCTCAAATTTTAAGGAAAGCGCATTTAACCACAAGCAAATGTACTATTATTTC
>NC_061092.1:63855861-63927171 GCF_015104395.2 Macrobrachium nipponense
ATCAAATAGTTACTGCAATCGGTCCTTTTACCCCATAATTCCTCCTTAGGGATTTCCACGAGAGATTTTCTTCACACCTCCGTCTCACCAGCAGCGACCAGCGTTGGATATTCGTTCTGACTTTAATTTGTCGAAGAAATAATAATGGAGAGGAGAAGACTGATCGGATACAGATACCTCCACCAATTGCAGCGTAAAGTGACATTTAGAAAGATCATCATTCTAAGCCACCAGTAATTGGACATTAGGTGATAGCAAATGAAACCTTGTATCTGGTTATCATAGGATTTGCTTTTCATGATTAGAAATTAGAGCATACTGACTGAATGAATTCCGTAGCAAGTAATTACAAACGATTAATATCAAGCAAACTGAATAAAACAATGTGCTGTTTAAAACAGAAAATATATGAGACTTCCAATAAAAAATGTTGTTCTAAAATGCACAATGCATCAGTAAGTAGTTAGTGTAAAGGTAAAGGTGGGCTATTACTGTCAAATATGTTAGGCATATGACAGAAAAGAAATAAAAAAACTTAAAAAAGACAAAAATCTTTCTCCTTCCAAGCATCTGCTATATATGATGAGGAGTTCCGCTTTCAAAGGCGAATCCTTCACACGAACAGAAACTTTCAAACAAATGCGACTCGAAGTGGACAGTGTGAAACGACATCCTTCATTTGGAACGATCTTAAAAATATCATTCCCTGTTACCTTCGCCTGATGAAAAGATTGTGATAGTTCAGAGACGATTTTTTTCTTGGCATACGATGAAAGTTGTGGAAACGAGTTGCTGATGCTTTTTCAATCTGCTGGGAGGTCTTAGACGATATAGAATCATACTGCTGTGATAAGTTCTTTCAATGTTTTTGGGAAAAAATGAATATGCATGATGTTTGTCGTTGAAATGATACGAAATTTATCTTGAATAAAAAAATTAGATTCAGATGGCCATTTGGGTCCGTCCTGAGATCTTAAAACCTACTGAGGCTAGAGGGCTGCAAATTGATATGTTGATTATTCATCCTGCCGTCATCAACCATTCCAAATTGCAGTCCTCTAGCCTCAGTACTTTTTATTTGATTTAACGTTAAAGATAGCATTGATCGTGCGTCTGGCATTTTTTATTCGCTATCTTAGAAAATTGCTAATGAGATTCTAAAACAAATTAATGAAATTATGTATATGATAGTTAAACTATCATGTTGTAAAAGACAAAACTTCACAACTGACCTTGTTGGTAACGTCTCACTCAAAATATTATTACTTGAACTATTAAGTAGCAATAATCTCATGGAAATGTTGATATTGGTTTAAGGGTCTGTTTCCTGCAGTTCAGAATAATTTTATAGCATCTTTCATGTTTCAAGATAATAGACGATTTTCCCCTTCGCAACTGCCAAAGTCGTATGCATGTAAACACCACAGAATGTTACGTAAAAAAAAAAATAAATTAAGAAAATAAAAACAGCAGAAGTCAGACTTGGGGTCGCTTATTTTCCAAAGTTTCAAGAGAAGACTAAGCGAACAGAAAATTATATGACTAGGAAGAAAGTCTTAATAATCAAGGAAATTTACATGTATTAAAGCAGATGTTACCGGTTTCCAGCCAGAGTGGAATTTTACGAATCATTCAGGAGCAGAGGAATAATAACGCAAGATGGAAGGATAAATAGTTCCCCTCGTGAATGAGGGAAGAATTTCAAGGGTCAAACTAAAAGGAGCAGGAGAATAGCAGAGTAAAAAAACCGTCACCAAACTGGCCAACCCAAGAAATGTGAAGTGCCTCAGCGGCGTGGTTGGTATGATATTTGCGTCCCACCTCGGTGGCCGCGGGTTCGATTCTCGGCCATTCCATTGAGGAGTGAGAGATGTGTATTTCTGGTGATAGAAGTTCACTCTCGACGTGGTTCGGAAGTCACGTAAAGCCGTTGGTCCCGTTGCTGAATAACCACTGGTTCCATGCAACGTAAAAGCACCATACAAACAAACAAACAAACAAGAAAAGTGACATTAGCAGAGTAAATACGAGAAAAGCTGTCTAAAATCGTTACGATGATGTCTGTGCAGAAGAGCGATTTCCACCGTGAAAGAGTATATTATCAAGAAATAGCTCCTAAGTCACATTATTCAGATCATTTCGCATATCTTAAAGAAAAAGCATCGGATAATGGTATAATTAGACTTAAAACGAAAACCTTATGAATGCAAATATGTTACTGAGCAAACAAAGGAATGCATTTATTGAAACAAACAATCATAGAAGCTTTTCCAGCGCCACTTGAGGTCACGAGGACCAAATAAAGTTAAAAGGCGAGAGATAAAGGAAGAGCAAATCTCTGCTGGTAATCGTGAAAACGTGTTGAAATTGTCGAGGATTTCCAAGTTACTCCATAAGAAGTCACCTAGGACCTCTTCTTTAGTCATGGCTTTACAATTTACTCCTTTACTAAGCCTGCAGGCACTTGGGATAGTAATAAAACTAATATACTTTTTTTCTCTCTTTTTTGTATATGCACATGCAAATTACACACACACATACACACACGTATATATATATCTATATATATATAGAAATAGATATATATATATATATTATATCTATATAGATATATATATATATATATATATATATATATATATATATATATAGTATAATATATATATATATAACTATATATATATATATATATAATATATATATATATATATATATATATATATATATATATATATATATATATATATATCTATATATATATATATATATATATATATATATATATATATATATATATATATATATATATATAATATATATATATATATATATATATATATTCCAAAATGCTAACAACAAAAACATCTCTTGGGAAACAGAAGAGCAATTCTTTCTTTTCTGTTTCCCACAGAATATCAAATTAGATTACTTGTAAGCTACGTATAAATCATGGGGGAGAAGAACAGGTGTTTCTTTTTCCTTACTTTTTCTGAAGTGTTGTTTATTTTCATAAGAGATGGTGCTTATTGGTTCCTTTCCGTGTAATTACTCCTTTTATTCCGTTCAAACTACGCTTCTTGCGTCTTCAATCTTTTTTCTTCTCTTATTCAAACACATTCTGTTTTATGGAAGCTTGCCTAAAAGGGAACAGACTTCCTTATTTGTTTGGTTTATTTAATTTATTTTATTTTTAGCTATATCAAGATACCGTGCTCAATGAAATGCCAACAAGCGCAGCCGTGAAAAAATTCATGTTCCGGGAGGCTCGGAAAGACATTAGGCTGGAGTTTGAAATTCTGAATTAGAGTCAAGAGCTTGTAGGTATTTCATTTCTTGGAATTCTGTTCAATTCGTTAACATCCTCTGATGACAATATTTTCAGATTTATATATAAAAAAAAATCTTCACGCGAAAAGTTGGGTCTTTCAAAATTGCATTTCGAATATGGAGTTAGTAATGGTAATGACTGCAGCATTTTGCAATGTTCTTCATAACATCAATGAAACATATGTTGTGCAAAATATAACCTTTCATTACGAATCACTTGATAACTGAGAAACTTTCATCATTTTCCTCCTTGACATAAATTGTTTTGTGTGGACCACTAGTGACATTATTGCAGTTATCTTAATGATTGTATATCAGTCATTTCTAAACATGTACCTGTCATAGACTTTTGTAATTTTTATTTAGCCTAATTAATTGGACAAAAGGGGAAAGCGAAACAACAAAAACTTTACTTTTATTCAGTCTTATAAAATAGAGAAAGCAGAAAGAGAAACAATAAAGAATTTACTTTTATTTAGCCTCAGAAAAAGGACAAAGGAGAAAGTGAAACAAAACATGAAACGAGCCTCCTCTGGATAAATTACAAAGACACCAACGCCACAACGCCCAAAGACATGTAACGCATAAAGTAAAAGATATATTGTTTTCTCCGGATGAAGGCACTCTTTTTCTGCATTTCAATGAATTTGAGCTTGAAAAATAAAGGTTATTGATAAAAATCTATACGAAATTGGTAATAGTACATCAAGGGAAAGTAACTTGTAAGTTGCCTCCATTGCTAACACCTGAAGATTCCATATAAACTGTCACATTGTATTCAGGGAGGCTGTCAATCATATAATATATATATATATATATATATATAATATATATATATATATATATATATATATATATATACATATCATTAGGGCATAGTTTTCTCTAGGACAATTTTCATGGTTTTTATCAACAATAAGTTTTTTTTTTTTTTTTTTTTTTTTGCCTGAATCTTCGGATGAAGGCACTCTTTTCCTGCATTTCAGTGAATTAATATTTATTAATAAAAAATAGAGGTTATTGATAAAAATCTACACGAAATTGGTAATAGTACATCAAGGGAAAGTAACACGTAAGTTGCCTCCATTGGTACCACCTGAAGATTTCCATATAAACCTTCACATTGCATTCAGGAAGGCTCCCAATCACATGTATATATATAAATATATATATATATATATATATATATATATATATATATATATATATATATATATATCTTTAGGGTATATTTTTTTCTCTAAGGACAATTTTCATGGAAATCAATTGCTTTTGTAGCAACAATAAGTTTTATTTGCCTGAATCTTGATGTCGTCGGAGTTTTCTCCGATTCTCAGGCTTCAGTCGTCGGCGAAGAACACAAATTTCTTCCTTCCATTTATTGTTTTCTGTCATGACAGCTGTTTCTCCCCTCTGTGGTATTTTCAAGTGACTGCATGTTCACACTTTGGATTTACAATAATTTTGTCTCTACATCAGGATGGAAAGGGAGACCTAAGCAGTGATTGGTCCAGAGATTAAAGGGACGAAACAATCTTAGGGTCGGAAGCTTTAGGCATAACATAGAAAATATGAAATCGATATTCTACTGCAGCTACAAAACAATATTTTTACAATCTGCTTAACAGTTATATATAAAGAGAAGAAAGATTACAATGTCTACTTAAAATAGCATATTTACAAAACTAAAAATATAAAATAAAGCCCAAAATCATAAAATATTTTGCGGATATCAACCACAAGATGTCGGCCGTGGTTCGTGTTGGGCCAGGAGGCCTCAGGGACATACCAGGTGTGACTTGTGTTGGTTTTCCTGGGCCCGGGTGATCTGGAATTTCCCGAAGGCCGAGCCGTGTCTAGCGTTCGGGGGCTGGGTGTCTGATCTGCATGCGCTCGCACAGTCCTCCTTTTGCTGGAAGGGAGTATGTGATCTGACTTTTGCGGGATGTAAAGAATTGTTTGTTGGACCATAATCGCCTTCTTGATGGACGCCCTGAAGTGCTGGTTATGGTGTTGTGCCTGTGTGTACTTACGGGTTTCCTTTTATTCTCTTTCTCTTTCTCTCTTCTTTTCTCTTTTATTATTAGTCAGTCTTTCTTCGGTAACTTGTTGGTATTATTTGGGAAGGTTATCTGTTATATGGGCTAACCTTCAATTATCGCTCGCAGTGAGTTTTTCTTTTCTTAGGAACATTGTAGATTAATTTCCTTTCATTTTCAAGTCTCTCAGGAGGTTTTGGCACGGATACTTATCCTTAGATTCTTGGCAAGTTAAACACCACTTAATTTATCTTACTTATTATTAAGAGTACTAGTTCACAGTTTAACAAATTACACAACACTACACAGGGAACAGAGAGTATACTGACGTAGCCTCCCCGTATAAGGCTTAGTTCCTCACTGAATTTCTCTGAGACCTCAAGTGAAGTCTCAACCTAACTTCTAAAATCAGGCTCCTCCTTAACTTCTACTAAGACACATCCTACTACTTCTTGAGTGGCTATCCTTACTTCCGGTGCCACCCACCCATTGAATAGTCTTATTGGTTATCCTAATCTATCGTAACCACCCACTGAAGGTGTCAAAGTTCAGATTTTCCACTGGAGTTTGCAACTTACTGTTTTGCAAGCTGCTGCCTATGTTTTGTCTCGTTTTTCCAAACTGCTATTGCTGCAGTCTGTTCCTACCACACTTCTACTCCCTTTTCTACCTCTCCTGGTAGATTCTTTCATTACTCTACCAGTAGAATTTCCTATCTAATTGTCCCTATATTTCTTTCACAGACTTCTGTTGTATTCTAACAACACTCGGCCAACTACAAGCAGTGACCTCAGTGCCTAAAATTATGAAAATACTTATGCATAAAAAATACAATGTTGAAAGCAATCATAAATGGCAATATATACAACAACGTTAGAATATTAGTTACTTGAAGGTAAATTATTCAGTAGTCTTAATGGTGTTGAGCTTGTTAATAACCAACACTCTGACAATACATATGAAAGCTAGTATGGTGAGTACTAACAAAACAATATTTATCATGGACATAATGGGGGAAATGTCAGACTTGTATACATGGAAAAAATCATTAGCTGCTTCAAGTTTGTTAAATGATTCTTACTCAAGTTTGGACAATTTGAAATCTTTGACATGTTCAAAATGATTTATGTGGTTAGATAAGTTTAAGGTGTAAGTAGCAAAAACGGTATGCTTGTAATACAAATAATTCAAAATAATTACTTCACAAGATGTCACAAAGGATTTGATGTTATCAAATACTATTTGAGATTGGTTATTCCTACAAGTGACCTTAGTTGGTACTTGATTCTGTGAAAACTCTATGAGCTTTGAAATCATGATTGTATGGGATATATTCACAGTTATTCTCACAATTTCTGTCATTAATCAAATCATCTATGCAATACAATTTGTTAAGTGGCTCATAAAAACTCTGTATATTATAGACAAACTCATTGGCTTCAAGCATGATACAATCATCAAAATCTTTGTCACTTAGTTGCACCAAAAGAAGTGAATTATGTTGCAATGCAAAATGTACTATGTCTTGGTTCAAAACAATTGACTTGTTATTTACTAGCATTGGAAAAGGGTAAATGGTTATCAAGTTATTAGCTTCATTATTTTTAAACTGTATAACCAATACAATGTGATCAGAAATCCTTTTCACAGTGATTAAACTATAGTAAGTAAGGACATCGCGCACAAGCGGTTTGAAGTGGTGATCTAACATACACTTTTTTAAATTGTGGTTTAAAAACTCACTAAGACTGATAAGTTATGGTGATAAAATGTTTTTTGTAGACATCATAATAGCATTCAGAAGTTCCTTATAATTTAACAAAAATTACTGTTTCAAACATTAATTTGTTCACAAGTTTAGATTTGTTTAGGTTGTTGATTTCTGTTGTAGTGTTCTGTGCTACATTGTTAACAAAGCCCTTTAGTTTAATAATCAATTCTTGGTTCTTGTTAGTTGCATCTGTCACTTTAGTCATGAAGGTACCTCGTTCTGCGGCCCACATTTCTAATTTTTCTATTCTAGATATATCCTTATCTACATCACTATCAGTAGCTACACCAAACAAAGTGTTTAATGCTGTACCTATAAATGGAAGAAGTGAACGCTTCCTAATTCTCTTAGGTAAAACCTGGCTGATATCCTCTCTAATTTTCAACAAAAACGTATGATTCTGGTTACTCTCTATGACACCTTCAAGTTCACGTAAGATTTCCCGCAGTTGTTGTTGTTGTTGTTGATCTACTGTGGTGATGTTAATCTTCACCACAGCAATATCATGTATCATCTTTACTTGACCATGATCCTTTAAGATTGCTCCATTCTTGATTTGCAAGAGGGAGATGCAGATATCACTCACCATGAGCCATAGTGAAATCCATTTCCTGCAAAATATATTCTAAGCAGTAAACCTTATACAACAATGTTATTGACCTGTTGCACTTGGTCCTATCTTTTCCTTAAATTGTATCTCGGAGTCACTAATGCTGATGAAGTATGGGAATCATTTACATTACTGTTTTCCTTACTACTTGACTCCTTTAAATCTTTAAAATTCTTTAAATGTTCTTCTGACCAAATGTCAGAATGTACTACTTTAATATGGTTCCAATGTGCAACAGTTTCATTAGCTTAAATTTATTTAACTTTAATCTTTCTATTACTCTATATGGACCTTGGAATTTAGGACTCACTTTAACATTAGGTCCTTCAACTTTATGATTAAGCACATATACTTGTTGCCCTATTTTTAAATCTGGAACTGTTGATTTCTGGTTGTAATACTTACTAGACTTTTGATGTAACTCCTTCAATCGAGCCCTTGTACCTTTTACTGTCTCGAAAGTCTGTCTTGTTTTCCACGCCACGTAGTCTTCGTAATTATAAGTATGTCTGGGTGGAGTTGCATCGTCTAACAAGGTAGTTGGCATTCTTTTCTGATAGCCATATAACATAAAGTGTGGGGTTTCACCAACAGATTCATTTACAGTGTTATTAATGGTGAACTGTACGTTTTCAAGAATTATGTACCAATCTTCAGTCTGCGGAGCCTCTAAAGTTTTCAGTACATCCTTTATCTTATGATTTGTTCTCTCAACTGCTCCATTAGAGCTTGGTTTATAAGCTGTAACCTGACACTTGTTAATTTCATAAAACTCACACAAACTTTTAAAATGTAACTAGTAAATTCTCCTGCATTATCAGATAATAATGTTTGAGGACATGAATGTCTAGTAATTATTCTAGATTTCAGAGCTTCTGCTACAGTAGTTGCTTCTCTATATCTGACTAGAATGATCTCAACATATCTCATCAAGTGCTCAAGATTACTGTCTATATATAGATATATCTATATAATATATATATATTATCATATATATATATATAATTATATATATATATACATATATATATATATATATATATATATATATATATATATTATTTATATATTATATATATATATATATATATATATATATATATATATATATATATATATATATATATATATATATATATATAATATATATATATATATTATATATATGTAAGAATACCACGGAAAAATGACAGCACTTTCACGTGTTTGTTTGTGCCACAACGATGCATGAATAAACACGGGAAAGCGCTTGGCACTGATCTGTCTGTGGTATTTGCATATATAATGAAGTTGCATGCATCTAATGTGATTCATTAAGTATATATATATATATATATATATATATATATATATATATATATATATATATATATATATATATATATATAGATTGATTGATTGTTGTTGCAAAATCCAGGGGATATATTCTAGAATATTTCTAAGTATCAGTGCCTCATTATCCATCAGCGGAAGGAGGAGGTAGTTAAAGTGTCTGAGAGCATAATTAATGTCCCGAAATGCTGGTGATGTGTGTTACTACATTGCAATATGATGCAATGTGATTAAAAGTAAACCATAAAGCCATAATGTCTTTCTGTATTTCTGTTTTGGTGTAAGAAAAATAACCGATGGTTTTCGAATCTACGGCAGTCGAAGAAAACAAATCCACGCAGAAATAACCCGATCCTTCTTTGAAGTAATTATGACGGTTATTACAGCTCTCATTATGGAGGTCATTAGCGCACCCATTATTCTCCCCTTCTCTAATCCCACAGTGAACGTCAAGATTTAAAGACTCGTTTTATAATAAACGGAATATGCAAATATGACTATAAGTTTATATATGTGATTGATTTTCAATGGAGAGATGTTTAATGAGACGCTCAATCATTCTGACATCATAGAGTAACGCAAACCCTTCCGGAGAGAGAGAACAAATCTATAATAGTTCTGTTTCTCCATTTTGAAGTGAAAGAGAAAAAGGATTTTCCTTTTTGGTAATGATACTTGAAGCCATTGATCGAGACGTTCATACAGAGATTCGCCTACGTTCTAGAGATGGAAAATTACGATTATATAACTTATTTTTATGATACATTTCTCATCTTTGTTGTCATAGAAAAGAAAACATCACTTCAATGACAACTAAGCTAAAAGATAGAATTTGCATGTGTCTGAAGCGTCTATATTCAAATCCGGTTTTCAGCCACAAATGATAATAACATCAACGTTCATGACTTTCACTTCCTGTTGCGCCCTAATCATTTGGTGTGCGCTGATGTATTGACATTCATTTGTTCGGCCCGTTTAAATGTCTTTCATTTGCAATGTCTTTAACAAATTATTCAGCAGTGAGTTAATGTAATACAGCTTTACCAATTTAAAGTCAAATTCATGAAAATGCTTTCTATTTCTGGTGCAGCAAAGTAATGTTTCCATCCACTTTTCCTCTTTATATTCAAGATATGCAAATCAGTAATTTACGAAATACCAAAAATACTGTTAATCCCAAAACAAAACAAATTAATGAGGTGTCATGCTCCCTATCAGTTTAGTTATTAATGAACGCGTTTCTCACCGGCTCACTATTTTTTTCAATCTTAGCGCATATTTCATTTTTTTGATCAGTAGCATATTAAATAATATGTTTTAGAACAATTATGTCTTAGGTTTAGTTATTTTTCTTGTCAGTGTAAAATCTTCCTTTCAACTAAGAAACTTATGAAATGTTCATCATGGGAATTGTAGCAACTGCATGAAAGACTTCCTCTGAGAATTCTCACTCCGATAAAAGAAAAAAGCCTTATTGGTTTGGGCTGGAAGTCAACAATGAAATGGAAACGATTAGACATCTGGAAGCGTTAAGGGCTTGACTGAGTAATGGATACCGATCACATTGTCGTCACAATTGTCACCGCTTCCCTAAATGTCATCCATTCTCTGATTTCGTTTATTTCTTATTATATTCGAAAGTTTCGCTTTCTTTTAAATTATCCATTCCGTTTCATCTCTTTCTCTTGATTTCTACTTCCCTCTGTCACCCTTCGATAAGAGGCTCTGTTTATAGGCTACAATTAACTGCTCTTCCTTTTTTGGTTTCTATAAAGCTTTTGCTTTCTTTTATTCTTTAATGCGTGTGTAAAACCTAGCGCTCTCTCTTCTCTCTCTCTCTCTCTCTCTCTCTCTCTCTTTGTAAATAGATATATATATATATATATATATAATCTATATATATATACATATACCTGGTTATGGCCCACATTGGGAATTTTTATGAAGGATTTTACTTCTCAATAATTTGGGTAAATCTCTGTTTTGTTTTCATCACGCTTCCAGGGTAGTGAAAATAACCCTCGGGAACGTTTTAAATAATGTAGCGTTATTCTATAGTCTGCACTGACTGCATATTCATGATCTCAGGTTTGATGGTATACCAACACTGAGCTCCCTTCAGAAGAGCGCTGACACTCTCGTGATTTCTTTCCTCTCTCTCTCTCTCTCTCTCTCTCTCTCTCTCTCTCTCTCTCTCTCTCTCTCTCTCTCTCGCTCTTATTTCTTGGACATTATGCAAATTCAACTGAGCAAATAGGTTCCCCTCATATCCTTCTTCCCTTATAATTTGACGCATAGATTTCAGTGTCTGATTTCGAATTACAGAAACCTATGTTTTAAATTTCATTCTACCCAATATATGAAATGTTTGCCTTACCTCAACAATTATCGTCTTTTCAGTCCAAGTTACTCAAAATTTACATATTTATTAGCATAACAGCTGCTGCTTTTTCCTCACACGTCCAGTCAGTATGTGCTGTTCCATTTTAGTGTCTGAATTCCTAGTGTTACTTCCCCACAGCCACTTCCACAAGTAATCTCCAACGTTATCTAATACCTTTCATGCTAATACCATTCAGATCTGGATCTCTGCTCTTCTTCTCATTCAAAATTTATACCTATTCCATTACATTAGACTTAATGTTTCATTACAAGGCACCTTTTGTCTTAAACATGGCTGAATTTCCTTCAGAAGCAATTTCTATCTTAAGTACTTCTGCAGAATCTTCACTTTATCTTAATTAACCTGTTATTTTTCTCCCTCCATGTCTCTCCTCATATAACTTTTTATTATCGCCTACCTCTTCTTTCCCCTTTATTCCACCTTCATTTTCTGTTCCTTTTACATACCTGCGTAAACCAGAAACCTTCCCAGCTGACAAAGGTACCTTTAATATTACAAACCCTTAGTAACCTCGGTAAACTTTTTCTTTTAAACTTCATCCGTTTCTCATCCATTTTGTCCTGGTATGTGGTTCTTCTTGTAATGAATAAACACAATACATCATTTTAGGGTGTCCATCTTCAGGTGAAACGTTGCTTTTTGTGTGTGTGTGTTTTTTTACCACTATCTTCAACTAAAAATAATCCAAAATACGTCTGGCCACTCCTCCTCTCGCCGTTATAAACATAGACGTTTTCCATTTACTCTGTAATAACATTTAATCTTAACCATTTTCCATTTTCGGAGCTTATATTTGAATATCTTTATTTCTTTACTCAGAATAATAAATTCTTCCTCAGCATCTAATTATCTTTCACTCCGCTACCAGATTCTGTTCAGACGTCAAACCAAATGTTGTCATTTGTTTCAGCTCATTAAAATGAGCTTTTCCTTTCCGCAGGATGGGGTTTCAAGACCTCCTAACTTCTCTCGGCCAACTTTCTTTAGGTCGCTCGGAAATATACAGAGAAAAGTCTGGCATTATTGTTTCTCTCTCTCTCTCTCTCTCTCTCTCTCTCTCTCATACTCTTCATTTCTCTGTTACTTATATCTATCACACACACACACACACACACACACATTATATATATATATATATATATATATATATATATATATATATATATATATATATATATATATATATATATATATAATAAAAGGAGCCCATAAAAACACCAAAATATAGAGAGAATAGTACTATATTTCAGACACTGCTGTCTCCCTCTTCAGGTAGATGAATGTGAAAAGTTTAAAGAAAAGGTGGTATTTATACCAAGAGGTCCATCCACAGGCAAGCCAATTTAGGTCACCCCCGCTAATAATCTTCCTTTAATCTTCTAAATCGTTGGTTGAGTGAAAACCTTGTCGATCGTATCTGAAATCCATGCTCCTTTTGAGATGTTCATTACCTGCCTCTCTTTCATTAAGGCCGATTCCATTATTTGACTCTTGTACCGGCAGTTGCTGCTATAAATTACACGTGACAAATTCCAGTTTATTCTATGGTTATGCTCATTTATATGGTTGAAAATAGCTGAGTTCAGTTGTCCATACTTAACTGACCGTTTGTGTTGTATTAATCTCTGGGGAAGTGATTTACCTGTAAATCCGATGTAAGATTGGTCACAGTCCAGGCATGGGATTTGGTAAACCCCAGTGTCCGTGGGAAATGTCTTTTGTTGGACGTTAATCAGGGATTAGGCTAAGGTGTTTGGGTAAGTAAATGCAAAAGGTTTAGATTTTCCGAGAGTCTGAGTCACCTTCTTAATCGTGTCCAGGTGGGGAATTTTTATTTTATTGTTGGGTGTATCTATGGTCTTGTCATTAGGGGGTCGATAGAAAATTACGTTTGCTTTGTGAATTGCTTTCTCAATTATATGGTCAGGATACTTTAGAGATGAAAGTTGCTTGCGAATTAGTTCAAATTCTTTTTAAAGGAAATCTGGGGAACAAATTCGTAAGGCTCTTAAGAACAAGTTGCTGGCTACACTTATCTTGATAGCAATGTCGTGATAGCTAAAGTAGTGAATGTATGAAAATGAGAACGTTGGTTTTCTGTATATGGTAAATTTGTATTCTGTCGTGTCTCTGATTATTAAAACATCAAGAAAAGGAATTTTGTTGTCTGTTTCCCATTCAACTTTAAATTTGATGCTGGGCACTAATGCGTTTAATTTTGAGAGGAATTCATTAAAATTACCCCACTTATTATCCCAAAATGTTAGGATGTCATCCACGTATCTCATCCACAGCATGTTTTTGGGTTTTATTGCATTTATTACTGTAGTTTCAAAGTATTCCATGTACAGATTGGCTAAAACAGGACTTAAAGGACTACCCATACTACACCCGAATTTTTTGCTTGTAGAATGATTCCCCGAATGAAAATACGTTATTAGATGCACATAATTCAACTAACTTTATTATTTTGTTAAGCGCTAATGGGAAATTATCTGAATAGGGGGATAATTTTTCCCTTAAAAACTGAAGAACGTCCTGTACTGGTACTTTTGTGTTTTATATTGTGAAGTGGTATATGTGCTTCTCTGAATTTGTGACAAAAATCTTCCGAATGTTTAATGCGACAGGGAGAAAAAGTGCCTAAAAAAGGGGAAAGGAGGCCAGCTAACCATTTAGAGATTTTGTAATTGAAAGCTCCGGCACATGAAACGATGGGTCTGAATGGAAGATTGTCTTTGTGAGTTTTGGGAAGGCCATAAAAGTAGGGTAATTTAGGATTAATTACTTTAAATTTCTCTAATAGTTCAATACTATTTTTGTCTTGGCCAATTAATCTTACTTTCCGAAAAAATTCTGTGGGAACGTTTTGGAGGGGATTTTTCGTCAGTTTGTCGTAAGTGTTTGTGTCGCTAAGGAGCTGGTTGATTTTGTCAGGGTAGAAGTCTTTGTCCATTATTACGATTTTGCCGTCTTTGTCGGATCTACTTATTATAACATCTAACTTTTTTAGCGAGTGGATGGCTATCATGCATCTACGAGGAACAGGATATTTCTTATTTAGGTCAGTTAAAACATTTAGTAACACTCCTTTTAAACATATCCCTTCACAGTTGTAGTTTTTGTCAGATATAAATTTATCAAAAGCCACTATGAAGTCTAGGTTGTTTTTGCGGTCTGGCATAAGGGCAAAGGATAAGCCTAGATTTAAAACTAAATGTTGATTTACAGTAAGGGGGGTGTTGGATAAGTTTAAAACTTTGTCTTGTTTCTCAAGATTAGTCAATGCGTTATTGTCTATTAAGTTATTTAATTTGCGTAAAAGTCTGTTGGAATGAGTCACGCTATTATAGGCAGCAATGTAGGAGCAGAATGAAATCAGATACCTGTATATGTGGTCCATAGTGAGGAGGCGAAGATTAGAATGAGTTCCATATGTCGTTTTTCGTATTGGTGATTCTTTCCTCCAGGAAAATCTTGTGTGAGAGAGGGAAGGGGTCCGATTGCAGAGTCCATCTCCCGAATCCGTACATTTTTGGTAGTACTTGTTCCTTGAGGCATTCTTCTAAAAAGTGTTTTTGATTTTTCAGCCGGTGTAGTCTGATCAGTTCTTTCTCAAACTTGCGAAAAACTGGCTTGACTTCTGGAAGTAAGAGAGGAATCGTGGAAAGGTGGTTGAATTCCATAATGGGCCGAAAATGACTGGTAAAAATGTTCTGTTACAACAGAATTCCATCTAATAAAAGGAGTCCATAAAAACACCAAAATATAGAGGGAATAGTACTATATTATAGAGACTGCTGTCTCCCTCTTCAGGTATATGAATGAGAAAAGTTTACAGAAAAGGTGGTATTTATAATAAGAGGGGGTGACCTAAATTGGCTTGCCTGTGGATGGACCTCTTGGTATAAATACCACCTTTTCTGTAAACTTTCCTCATTCATTTACCTGGAAAGGGAGACAGCAGTGTCTGAAATATAGTATTTTCTCTTTATATTTTGGTGTTTTTATGGTCTCATTTTATTAGATGTAGGCACAAATTTGGAGGTGAATTGTGAAAAGTGTCCATCTCAAAACTATCGTTGCAGCATTTTGATTCTAGAACTGGATTAGAGTCAAGATTTTCCCAAGATGTCAAAATGACGTCTGAAATCAACTTCCTTCGATGTCTTTATAAATAAATTATTTAGATAATTAAAACAAGTAAAAATTGCGCCGAAGGCAATTGAGTTTTCTGCCCTGTGGTGGCCTCTGCCACGACCCATAAAACTCTTAGCCTTGGCCTATGAAACTCAACCACGGTCCGTTGGTGGTCTATGTAGTTGGTACCTACAGAGCTGCCAGAAGTACGATTTTAGCTAAGTTAACTTTAAATGAAAATAAAAAAAAAAACTACTGATACTTGAGGGCTGATTTGGTATGTTTGAGGATTGTGGGGTGGATGATTAACATGCCCATTTGCTGCCCCCTAGCCTCTGTAGTTTTTAAGATCTCAGGATAGAGGGACAGACAAAGTCGGCACAATACTTCTCTTTTACAGAAAACTAAGAACTATGGGAATTGAGGATACAAAGACACAGACACACAGCATGGATTTATTCGACAATAAAATTAGAACAAATGCTATATTAGAAAAGGCTGAGATAAAGATGTTCTTCTTCCTCCTTGTGGCCGAGTAATCTGAGGTCTAAAAGAGGCTTTTACAACCTTTGCTCAATGTTGTCCTCCCGAGAAGGATGCGCCTGGAGAAGGATCCCGCGCTGCCATGGTCACAATGGTCAGTTGGAATCGCGTTAAACAAATATTTGAAGATATAACGGATTTTGTAGATGAATAAAACACTGCGGATAACTCACAATGCTCCGGAATTCATTTTGTTCGTCAGTATATCTGATTTTCTTGCTTTTTCCACTTTCTCTCTCTCTCTCTCTCTCTCACACACACAGATGAGTGAGCTAATTATATTTTTTCCATTGGTCATCCAGGTTATTCATGTCTTTAACTGTAATTGAAATCATTCCATTTTCAACTTTAAATGTAGATGCATGAATTACTGTGAAATTTTCCTTGAAGAAATTTATAGATTTTAAAATATATGTTGTTGGTTTTTTAATTTATGTTTTTACACTAGGTTTTGTTATTCAATAGGAAAATACGTTTAAGATTTAAGAAAATAAAATTATAGCAAAACTCATATGTAAATCTATAAAGTAATATATACACTCTTTATTTTAGAGCAATATTTCTCATATCACGAGTCACGACGTCTCTTCTGTTCTTGAGATGTTAATCTCAGAAGTAACTTAGATGTCTTCCCTCCTTCAAGTAAAATTGAATATCTACTTATTTTCATTCATATTTTTCAGTGCCTCTTTTATTTTAGTCTTCAATTACTTGTCAGAGATGTTTAATTCCCTTTTTTATTCAAAGAATCTGCTTTTTGTAACGAGATTTTTCCTTACTCTCAGTCAGTCGGTTTGTCATCATATTTCTTTTCCCACCTTTTATTTCTGTCCAGCTGGCTCGATTTTTTCTCGTACGTAAAAAAAAAAAAATATATATATATAAATAAGATTAATAAATTATGTTGTGTATTACTGTGGACTGAGTCTTGTCTGATGAAGTCTAGGAAACGCAAGATTTTCAACCGTCATTTAATATTTATCACCTAAAATAATAGCGATATAGTTTCACTTGCGCATTAAACTTAAATCCTGTATCACCTTAAAAAGGATTGTGTCTTGTCAATCTCAATTTCCAACTTTTTTGGACAAAAAGGTAAACTTTAGACTAACACTGTTTGGACCAATAAAGGGCGTTCGCCCTATCGCTTTGTTAATGTAAAATGTATTAGGTCGGTCTGGAACGGTTCTTAGTAATAGAAATTGACCAAATTGCTGGAAGGAGCTTTTTTTATTTTTTTATTTTTTTTAATGATTGAGATTGCTTTTCTTCCACATTTTCGCAGAAGGAATCGTATGTAGGATAAGACGTAGCCTTGACATAAATATCAGGGCAATTAGTAGTTCACTGACTTATGAAGATGAAATGCTCCCTCTATTATGAATCTCCCAAATATGCAGCTATTTCAGTATATGAGGGATAAACAGGTATACCTAATTTCGTTATTGCAAATAAGCACCCGTTCATTCTCTAGCACGGGGTAATTGTCATTTGCAACTAGAAAGATATATAAACCTGTATCATAATTATAGTTCCACCTAGTGTTTATTATTATTATTATTATTATTTTTTTTTTTTTTTTTTTTTTTTTTGCTCTATCACAGTCCTCCAATTCGACTGGGTGGTATTTATAGTGTGGGGTTCCGGGTTGCATCCTGCCTCCTTCACTCTTCTTACTATGTGTGCCGTTTCTAGGATCACACTCTTCTGCATGAGTCCTGGAGCTACTTCAGCCTCTAGTTTTTCTAGATTCCTTTTCAGGGATCTTGGGATCGTGCCTAGTGCTCCTATGATTATGGGTACGATTTCCACTGGCATATCCCATATCCTTCTTATTTCTATTTTCAGATCTTGATACTTATCCATTTTTTCCCTCTCTTTCTCTTCAACTCTGGTGTCCCATGGTATTGCGACATCAATGAGTGATACTTTCTTCTTGACTTTGTCAATCAACGTCACGTCTGGTCTGTTTGCACGTATCACCCTATCCGTTCTGATACCATAGTCCCAGAGGATCTTTGCCTGATCGTTTTCTATCACTCCCTCAGGTTGGTGCTCGTACCACTTATTACTGCAAGGTAGCTGATGTTTCTTGCACAGGCTCCAGTGGAGGGCTTTTGCCACTGAATCATGCCTCTTTTTGTACTGGTTCTGTGCAAGTGCCGGGCATTCACTTGCTATGTGGTTTATGGTTTCATTTTTCGTATTGCACTTCCTACATATGGAGAGATGTTATTTCCGTCTATCGTACTTTGAACATATCTGGTTCTTAGGGCCTGATCTTGTGCCGCTGTTATCATTCCTTCAGTTTCCTTCTTTAGCTCTCCCCTCTGTAGCCATTGCCAATTGTCATCGCTGGCTAGTTCTTTAGTCTGTCTCATGTATTGTCCGTGCATTGGTTTGTTGTGCCAGTCCTCTGTTCTTTCTGTCTATTATTATTATTATTAATTATTATTATATTATTTTATTATTATTAAGGAAAACGTACATAATTCCAGAGAGAAGAAGACTAAATTTGAAAAGAAAAAAGAAAAAAAGGCAAAAACAGCAGTTAAGTTCAAAAGAACAACCAGCTAGAACACATTTCAGAAAATATAAGACGCAAATCCTCCTGAATTGTTTCAATAGATGCAACAATTTGGAAATTAATTTAGGGTCGTTACTGACACCTTTGCTCGGTGGGAGTTTTCAAAGGATGATTTTTTTTCTCAAGAATATCTTTATACAGATATTGAGGAACGTTGCATGTATTTATTCCCTAATTGTTTATTTATTTTTGGTTTTCGAAAACCAGTCAAGTCATAAATGAAAAGTTATTGCTGCTAAACTTGTCCAGTTACGGATGGATAAATCTTGCTACGACCTTTCAGTAAAAGTTAAAGTAAACAACCTCAATCTACCTTTCGACAAGAAAAGCTCTGAAATGATACTTTTATGACAACGGGTAGGTAAGGGTAAGGGTGACAAAGCAGAGAAAGAAAGGAAGGAGGAAGAGATATATGTAAGCACAGAAAGAAACTATGGGTCTTTTAGTATGCTCTTTGGTTCGTTTTTTAACTTACCTTTCTCAAGATTTCTAATGGTACGGAGTAAAAACGAAAAAGATGATTTAGTGATGCAACAGATGTAAAACTTACTCTCAGCCTACATTTGACGAGTTAGTTTATGCAAAAGTAAATTATTGAGTTGCCATTAAAACAACTAGATAGTTTTCAGTATAAGGCGTACTTGTGATGCATGCTGCTCTGAAAAGAAGCAAAATACTCAGTGAACAGTAATTATCTTGAACCTTTTACTGAAACCCTCACATAACTCCTACATCTGTTGTGCTTGACGACTATGTATTAGATAGGCTTCCATCTTTAAAGAAATTTATCCCATCAATGAGAGACACAGAATCTCTCGCTTTCTCTTTCCTTCTCACGTCCATTATCTTTGGTGTTTAGCAGCGTGAAGGAATGCATCGCGGAGATGATTGATTTTATTCCCTAACGGAAAATAATCTCTGCTTCTTTTATCCGTGCCAAACCCTTTTGTTGACTATAAGAGAGAGAGAGAGAGAGAGAGAGAGAGAGAGAGAGAGAGAGAGAGAGAGAGAGAGAGAGCGAACATCCTGAAGACGCAGGCCACCTTCCATTAGGAGAGAAATCATGATAATTGTTGTTGGTTACTTCTCTGGTTATCTCGAGGAAAACAGCTTCCATCAGCTCTCTAGAAAGGTCAAGCTGCTGTTAGGAGGTAATGACGAGATCGATCCTTGGACCTGGACCATGATGAGGGTCTTTGTACTTGGCATTTAATCTCCGCGATTGAGGCAAAAAGAACAGAATCGGTGGTAAAAGAGTGAAAAGAAATAATCTAAACACAAGAGAGGATATGAGTTATAATAAGAGAGCAATATAGTATGCAGGAGAGGAGTAAATGAGAAATAAGGAAGACTAGTAAG
The DNA here is from genome assembly GCF_015104395.2 of Macrobrachium nipponense. Taxonomy (NCBI): domain Eukaryota; kingdom Metazoa; phylum Arthropoda; class Malacostraca; order Decapoda; family Palaemonidae; genus Macrobrachium; species Macrobrachium nipponense. The sequence continues at coordinate 63,875,974 of NC_061092.1, forward strand.
AACAGATGCTGGGAAATAGAGATATATACGAGGAAGAAGAGATATTGATAGAAGAAAGGTTTGGAAATTGAGGAGATGAGACAGGGAATGAGGACAAGCTTAAAATAACTATACGTTGTGACGAGGGCCTGAGGACGGAGGAAAAGACCAAAGGAAATAGATTAATTAGTAAGTAGATGTAAACTGACAGGGCCAATGCAGAAAAGGGAAGAGTGGCAACAATAACAGACGTAATACAAAAAAAAATATCTTTCATTATTCTGAAGTAAAGCAAAATAATAGGTAACAGTTGAGCATGTAAAATTCTGTCTCACTAAAGAACCTTTACCTTACGTCGCCTGAAATTGTTAGCAGCGAACATTAGACTCAGTGTCGGAGCCATTTCTAGATGACCGGATATTTAGACAGACGTTAATTGAAAGATGTTAATATCATGCTGGATATCACTAATTTTGAAATGATCTGTTTGCAAACTGAAATGATCTTATGAGGTAAGTCGGAAAAGGAACATTTATTGAAAGGTAAATTCTTTTTAATCAACCGGGAAAGTTTTGTTTAGGTTTATTTTGGAATGAGGCAAAGAAGATATGTAGGTTAAATATGTAATTCAGAAGCGCTATAACTCAAACAGAAATTCCAAGAGGCGAAGCTCAAAGGAATAGGTTTGGTCAACTCTAATCATTTTTCTTATTTCCGGTTTCCATTTAGGCTTCCAATCTGCAGACTTGGTAAGACCGGTTAGTGTAAGGTATTTGCCATGATGGTAAATGAACATATTCTTGTGTTGCGAGTACTATATTCCTTGGCAATTGTTTAGTATCATCAGTCCCAGAAGTACATTTTAAAGACTGCACGATAATAGAAAAGTTATAGGGACATGCTGGCAATGCAAAACACATCATCTGAATTTTCCCTCTTGATTCTCTATAGATGAACTACATTACAAGAAGATCGTGAAACCTTTACAATGAGAGTAATGAAATGTCAACGTCTGTTTCTTAACGAGGTTCAAACTGGCTTCCTAATAAGTGAGGAAAAGAATCCTAGAATTAAAATAAGTGAAATTTCTTATTCGCATATAACAAAACTACACGAGTTTATCAACTTAATCCATCAGAATAATTTTCGTTTTACTGTTCTATTTCACTGGATTTTTATTTGCCATTTGACATTTTATTTTCACTTACTATTCTTTTCTTGGACACACTTTGCTCATAAAAACGGTTTAATTACCTTCGTCTTTATCATCTAACCATTTCTCCTGCGCCATTCACACTTAAAAGACTTTTTTCAAGCCAATTATTTTCTGAAGTGTTTACTATTTATTTCTTCCTTAATTTCGTCTACAAAAAGAGAAAATGTGCCTATGCATCCCTCTGTCAGCCGTATCCCCGAAATGAAATATAATATAAACAATGAAGGAATAACTGTTTTCGAAAGGTTTGTCATTCTGGTGACATTACACGGAAGCATTGGCTGACAGAGACGAGATTTCGCGGAAGTGTTGCTGACGTCCCTGTTTCCTGGGTCAAGATGAAAGGGCGGTCAGCGCCCGTCAGATGTCAACCACGGGCGTCATTCCTCATTCGCGTGACTCCTTCAGGGAAAAAAAGGGCGCATCAAGGTCCAGAGAGGAGGTGTATTTGGTGGAGGGTGGTGGAGGGGTAATGTAAACCAAGACTTCCTTGCTTTAATGATGTAGACATTTTGATTTAAACGTTGACGTGGTCTTTATACAGTATTTATGTAATTATTCTCATTATGGTAATTGTTTTGACGTGAACGACTGTTTGTTATACTAGTCTGTATATTTCACCAGAAATGTATTTCTAAGAACCACAGATTCCAACAATTTCAGCAAATGCAAATATAGAATGAAGAACTTTCTAATTATAGTGATTGACTATCACTATTCCTAATTTCCTTTTCACTTTTATTTTTCCCACCATTATAACTGAAAAACGATGCCTATTTCCTACCATAATAATTGATTACATGACTCAATAGCATTTCATAACAGAACAGAGAGAAAAGTGACACAAGGAGAACTCTTATTGAGTAGCTTGAAAGCAGCGTATTATCTAACTTTTGATATGTATGGTACCCTTATTTCATTTCATATGTCATATGCATATTCATAAGCAAATCGTTTACTTCCTATGTTTGAATCTACAATACTGTTCAAATTAATACTGTGAAACATACAAATTTGAAGTAGAATCTTTGACTTTGTTGATATCAGTTTTTCCACAAAATTCAGTTTCTACACAGATACTCAAAACTACTTCCACACTCCCTTCTTTACAAATCAAGGTTTCAGAGTTATCTCTGCCCCACTGGAATGTAGATGAGAATTTAGAAGGCCACTGGGTATTCTCCCAAGGTTGTATTTGTACCGTTTAAGGTTTTCATTTTTTTAATGACATGTGCTACTGAGGCAAGAAATCACGTTAATCCATAAATAATAACGATAAAAGGACTGAGGAGAATTGGAGGAATGGAACGATTGAAACCTCTAACCTTCTTTATAATCCTAAAGAGATGTCACCTTGGACGATATAATGATTCTACATCATAAAAAACCGGAATACACAATCATTAAAATTACTCCTACAAGAAAAACGAAGAAAATTAAAAGTACGAACAAATCTCTCTCGTACCTTCGTCCCTTTGACCTCCTCTCTCAAAACATATACATAGCAATCAATTCCACCAAGGAGAACAGGAGTGAGTCATCTCTCCTCTCTCTCGTTTGTGAAGCTGCACGTTATCAGAATTCTAACGAGAGAGAGAGAGAGAGAGAGAAGAGAGAGAGAGAGAGAGAGAGAGAGAGAGGATCTTTCACACAAAGGATTATAGATGAAGTCTCAAATGGAAACAGATTAAGTGGCGATTTGATGAAAATCTAGAAGACTTTCCGAGAGACCTCCTTTCTCGTGATAATTCAATCTGCATATGCACTGTGATAGTGACGTTTTCATTTTCCCGTCAAAGAACTTATTCTACTTTCGTTTCGCGTAAGTTCCAATTATCAATTTCTTTTTAACTAAGGATTGGGCTTTGAAAGATTCTTTTATCATGTTAAGAATTTTCTGGCAATAAAATCCTATAAATAAATGCATGTTTTTAGGTCTAGTCTGCCGAGGTAAATAATAAGAAATTCGGTGCCACCATTCCGTTCCAGAGCATCTAGGGATGGACACAGGTCACGTCTGATGTTCAGTGGCGATTAACTCTGTTCCAGCTGAATCTTATATCTTCAATGAAGGTTCACCTTTTTTTGAAAATGTTACGTTGCTTACTTAGCCAGAGATCTTATAAATATTGAAGAAGTTGATGACATTCCTTTTATGCAGATAGGTTATTTTAATTCAAGAGCTGTGTAGAAACAGATTTTGCTGCATTAGAATAATTAGTTCTTCATTAGGGCGGTTTCAGTTAACTGAGGATGACTTTTTAATTAATACCAAATAAAAACTGGATCTATCGAATGCTGAAACCAACTGGCACAATGAGAGTCATTATATGGACAATATTGGCAAGAGTTTACTGGAACTGTGTAAGAGTCTAGACCGAAAAATCGTAAACGGAAGAAGACCGAGTGATGACTACGGTGCTAGAGAACTCTTATGTCATACTTATAATGGCAGTAGCATAATAGACTGCCTCTTGTTATCCCCTGATTTTCTATCAAATATTAAGAATTTCTTTGTTTGTGATTTAGACACATGTTTGTTCGTCACATACTCAATGCATAGGTCTGTAACATAAACGTTAGAAAAACACCGGACCCAGTGCTACCGATGCTCCCCCCACTGGTAAGTGTGACACTGAGCCAAGCAGTGAATCCCTTAGTCCTTAGTGCAATGCATGTCTGAGTGCTAAGTGGGACCGCATTTTGAGAAGGATTATAAAGTAGCTTTCGGTGGAAGTGCCATCTATACTTTAAAGTATAAAATTAATTCTCCTAACTTACAGACAACTGCACAAGCTGTAATAGATTATAACTTTTGCAAAGTAATCAAGACACTTGATTTTAGAATCTAATGAAAAGCTTGGTATGTATAACAAGCAAAAATTTCAACGGAAAATATTTTCACTCACACCCTTGTAATAAATAAACCATGGTGTAACTCTGACTGCAAATCAAGAGAAGAAAATATTTGAGATTCAAAAATAGGTTTCAAAATATAAAAACAATTGACGTCAAAATGGAACTAAGAAACAGAAAGGACATGAAAAACTATCAGCTGTGCCCGTCTTTCGGATGTTATCGAACGGACATTAACTCCCAAATGACGTGGACGTACATCTTTCACAAGCCAATGGGATTGTGTCACTGACCGGCTCTGTCAGGTACCGCCAGCCGACGGCAGGCGCAAACATGTTACGACAGGCTGCTAGAGAAAGATTTTCATTGTGAAACTCCCTTATGCAGACTGATAAAACTGAGCATTTAGTTAAACTCTAATATTGATGTTAAATGCATTTGTAATCATTTATGTTAACTCGTGGTACCAAATGTTGGAATCTAAAATTGAAACCACTTTTTATGATTCCATTTAACTGCATATACATGCAATAGTTTTTGGTACACAGACTATTTACAGAATGCGAAGTCATAATCAATCTTGAGAGAGAGAGAGAGAGAGAGAGAGAGAGAGAGAGAGATTGTACCAGTATTAAAGAATCACTTTCTGGTTCAATGGAAAGGACAATACTTAATAACCTTTCACCTGACATTTCGTATAATATGTACTGCAAAAAAAAAAAAAAAAATGTCTGCATAGATATTTTCTTTCTTTCCTGGAACTAAAAACTGGGGTAGAGGTTCATTTCATGTCGCGATTGTGAAAGACAAATCTAGATTTTACACTCTTCAACAGTTGCAGTTCGCGAAAACATGTAAAAGCAATCTTTTTTTTTTATCGCAAGATACAGATAAAAAAAAAAACTTAGCTGGATTTGTATAAGCATGATATGAAGACAATGTCGTTCATTTTCCTTTAATCCAGATTTGCAACTCATTTCATGCAGGTCACTTGATTAGCTCAGTGAGATATTGGATCTCGCTCTGCAATATTGAGACAGGAACGACGTCTGTGCAACCAACCTCATCCGTGACTCAGAATAATCTTTATCCGTCATCTTAGTCATGTTTTTCTTCTCTTTTCTTTTTCTATTCTTCTTTGCCTAGACAGAATGAAACAGGCAATCAGCAAACGCACTGACAAGAAACACTTCCACTATAATATAAAGAAAATAGTGAGGGAAGAATGTGTAAGTGAAATACGTAATCATTCTTTTGAAAAAGAATATATTAAGAAAAATGCCAGAGAGGTAGAAACCTAAGAACGTGAACAGATTTATTAGATTTACTTATAAGTTCAAATACTTTTGCTTTATAATTTCAATAATTATTTTTTTAATAAATAACTAAATAACTTTCCGGTCTCCACCACTCTCTCTCTCTCTCTCTCTCTCTCTCTCTCTCCACACACACACACACACACATTATTTTCGTTTTTAATGTGTGTTTCAGACGTTGTTCCATTTTTTCTCCTGTGCAATCATGATATTACAATCATAAGGATTCTGCATAAATATCGAGAACGTTTTCCTTCTGTATTTCCCATTTCCGTCTTTCCTTCCCTCTCTTCTTCCCATTATCAAAACTGAAAATATGGAAAATTTCTGCGTCACTGGATGAGAAAAATGAAAATTGAATCTCAAAACGACAAAGGTGGAATAGTTTCCGACAGCATCTAAGCCGTGACTGGAAAATTTAAAACATTGTTTGCCCTTAGTTCATTAACGGGCAGCAAAGGGTTAGTAATTCAAAGTCAGTGACGAAAAGGGAATAACTCAAATGAAGTTATGACATGCAAGTACTTGAGGAGATTATTAGATAAAAAATCATCGAAGATACAGTATCAACGGGAAGAAAATGAACCCCTTGACAAACAGACATTCTCCTGAAGAAGTGGTTCCTCATAATTCTCGAGATGGAGGTAATCACATTTACATTTCTCCCGGGGGATCATACTGCTAACCTAATTGACTTATTTGAACTCGCGTGCTGCACTAAACCTTTCATTGGTGCCGCTGTGCCTTTGATGCTGACAGTAACGGCACACACACACACACACACACACACAGAATTACCAGATATATCATTAATTCATCCAATCATTTTGAATGCGTAGCACATGACTCTTTCGTTACTCTTGAACTTTCCTGAAGTGCAAAAGTTATTTTATCCAACCATCTAGGAAACGCGCACGCATGTGCCGTCCTCTCGTCTCAATTGGAGTTCTAGTTCTGAGTAATAAATTCTCCAGTTCACTTCTGGAAATCTTGAAAATTAAGGACAGTTAACTACAAACTCCTCTTGTGAAGACATTCTCGAACATGGATCAAGAGTCACTGCCCCAATGATGAAGGGTTGCCTGTTGAGAAGCCATGAACGCAGATAATCATGGACTATTCATTTTCTTGGCCCTTGAAGCCACCGAAACGACCTTGTAGATTGGCTTTCAAGACATCTGAAGCATAGACACTCTCATGACAAGAAAAGGAACAAATAAAAAAACAATCATCAAAATCAATCCATGTAATCCTAACGAAAGAAGTAAATAGACGAGACTTTCCTTCCGTTTCAGTTGTTTTACCTACATTTCCAAACTCAAAGTTCTTTCTCCTTTTCTCTCAGAACACCACTATCAAAAGATTAATACTTTAGTCTAATTTTTGGAAAAAATTTTTCCCTTTTTTTTCTACTAGATATGTATCACATGTTAGGACCTATTGTTATATTTCCGTTTAGGCCTACTACCCAGGACCTTGGAGTTGGAAAGCTTTGTAAACGTTTTCTCCTTATTCATGACAGTTCATATGATCATATTATCATATCCTTTTAATATATATACAGACCTAATGTATGTGCATAGGATTATGATTGATATCTATATGTGTGTATGAATATAAGGAACACCAGTGTATATATATATATATATATATATATATATATATATATATTATATATATATATATATATATATATATATATATATACACACACACCACACACATATATATATATATATATATATATATATATATATATATTATATATATATATATATATATTTTTTTTTTTTTTTTTTTTTTATTTTTTTTTTTTTTTTTTTTGTTCGGCCACGAACCAGCACAAGTGAAAACCTTGAAATTCTTACTGAAGGACAGTTTTACTGATATACTAGCCGTGCAGACTCTTTGGTGCAACTATAGGGCACAGAGAAATGGAATTTACCAACTAAGGTTCCAGTAACTGGAAGAAGATGCATAAAAGGGCGTTAAAGCATGAAATAGGCACATACCATGTTATTGCTATGGAAAAATGGCTCAACCTCAAATTTTCACAGTTGCATGGTGATGTTCATAAATAACTTGATAGCCACCATAAACAGCAGGTTCTTCACAATAAAGAATATATTAAGACACTATTGCACATTGTTATTACTATTGCTAAAACAAATATAGCATTCAGGGGGCATGATGAAAGCAAAAGTTCATTAAATAAGGGTGCCTTTCTGGAAATTTTTGACTTGATAAGCAAAGAGTTGAGAGCTTTTGTGACCTGAAAAAAAAAAAAAGATTCCATTAAATGGCAAGTGTGCATCTGGGTTAAGTCAGAATAATCTTCTCAAAGCTGTAGCCGATTGTGTGCTTGATGCCATAGCCAAAGAAGCCAAGTCATCACCCTTCTTTGCAGTAATATCTGATGAGACTAGAGATGTTAGTATTACTGAGCAGATTTGCATCTGCATTAGGTATGTCATAGATGAAATAGTAAATGAGAGGTTCACAGGATTCATTTCTTTGAAGAATCTTGATGCTACATCTGTAGCTAATGCATTGATAGAGAAGCTCTGTAATTTTGGCCTGAATATTAATAAACTAATAGCACAGTGCTACGATACAGCATCTGTAATGAGTGGCAAAATCAGTGGTGTACAGGCATAAATCCGAGAATCTGTGAAAAATCCATGCTTTTATGTACCATGTTCTGCACACACTAATTGCAGTTAGTCATAACTCACACAGCTGGTGGCCTGCCAGAAGTAGCAGAATTTTTAAACTTGATTTCAGCTCTGATTAACTTCATCCGTGGTTCAACCTTGCGCAAAGATATATTCATAGACATCTAGAAAGACAAAATATTGTCAGTTCTGGAACTTCCTAAAGTGTGTCAACACAAATGGGAATACAACCATAAGGCCCTTAAGTCAATATCACAACGCTATGAGATTTTGATGGATACTCTAGAAGACTTGTCTAACCATGGAAGATCTGGTGAAGAAAAAGCCTTAGCTAATGGATTCCTACAAGCTTTAAATACTTTTGAGACAGTCTTTCTGTTGATTACCTTTTCTGAAGTATTTGATATTACAACCCCACTATCAAAGACACGGCAGAATGAGAATATGGAACTTACTGCAGCACTTAGCATGGCACAAGAAACTCTTGAAATTATTAGTGACAAAAGAACAACAAACTACCATTTTAACACAATTTGGCAAAAATCAATTGATTTTGCTAATGAGAGAAACATAACTTCAACTTTCCGTCAGCCTTCAAGAAAAAGGAAACCATCCTCACGTCTGCTGGAATCCTTTGTAATCGAAAGCACAGGCCAACGAAACACTTTTGAAAGGGTTGAGGACCCAAAAGCCTACTGTAAAAGGTCTCTGCATATCCCTATTTTTGACAAAGTACTCAATGAATTTAGACAGAGATTTGATGAACCAAAAGTATCCTCCTTGGTGTAGCTGCTTGCCACCCATCATCGCCAAATTTCTTAAATGAAAATGACTTGCAATACCTTGCTGACCAGTACTTAATTGAAAGGAAAAGCCTCCATGCAGAACTACGTATTGCTCAGAGAACACTATGGGATGATGTGGAATCTATTTCTGATGCCTTGGATAAACTGAAACCAATGAAGGAAGGTTTCACCACATTTTGGAATTTAATGCATTTGGCTTTAACTTTCCCTGTCAGTAGAGCCAAATGTGAGCGATCTTTTTCTGTCTTGAAATTGATCAAAACTTACCTCAGGGGAGCAATGGGTCAGGCACGACTGACCAGTCTAGGCACAATTTCTATTGAGGAAACTGTAGTGGATTCCCTTGATCTTGATAGGGTAGTGGATAGATTTGCAGCTCTTGGTCCCAATATCTTTACTGTCAAACTCAGGTGAATCCACCACAAGGCGTTTATCTCTAATTTGATTAAGTTGGGTGCAATATACTTCATGTAATCAATGTGGTTTATTATTCTATTTTTATCTTTTTTTTATGAGAGAAATAGCTCTGTACTATTTTATCTTTTTAAACAGTTTTGTTCTTCTTATAAGAATAGTTTTATCATAGTATCTCATGTAATATGCTACATATATAAATAAATGTAATACGCATGCAATACTCCAATTTTTTTCACTCCTGCTCATCTACCAAGTTACCATCTAATGGTCACATCAAATATATCAAGCTGGTAGGGCTCCAGCCCCCCAAAAATTTAACCTCAAGTGACGCCACTAGTACGAGGTTAAAAATGACCAGGAGAGACTTTCGGATATTGCTCCGTATCATTCTTCAGTCCTACCGATGGTAAACAATGGAGGAAGTGTTACGACAACGCAAGAAACTGGTTCAAAGCGGATTCTTTCGAGAGTGGTTGGTCAGGTAACTCCTGTCGGTTGTTTCTGTTTATTCCAGATGAGCTAGTGGTGGGCGCAATCGATTATTAGTAATCGATTACATCGATTACTTTTAAAAAATCTCAGTAGTCGCTTGGGATGGCGAAAAGATAAAAAATAATAAATATATTCTTATTCAAAAACTAAAATTTATAAACTAAATAGAAGTATCAAGCTTATTCTTTTATTTCTTTAAGAGTTAAGATGTTTATTTTTCATTCAAAGAGAAGTTTTTTTTTTTTTTTATAAGCTAGCTCTTCATATCTTCTTGAAAAATAAAGAATATGAATATTCATCTGTTTTATTTTAGGATATAGACTCCGGGAATTTTTTTTTTCTTAATTCACTATTGCTATAAATGGATTATCGATATTTACTTCTGTGCATAATGGAATAACAAACACAATACATAAAGCTTTAAACTTGAACTTATTGAAAATGCCAGTCCTCATTTGTTATAATTTTCAAGGATTCTTGGCTTAGAGAGAGAAATAAACCATAATTGTATAAATCGATACCAGGGACCTCTGGACTTGATTATACTGTAGTAGTACGTGTAACGTACCAGTTTCCTGTGAAAGTAATTGTTGAGTAATCGATTACTAATCGATTACTGAACACAAAAGTAATTCAAGTAATCGGCTACGAAAAAAGATGAGTTTTGCCCATCACTACATGACTGACGCTGCTAAGGTGAAAGTCATGGCACCGATGCAGAGTCTGCCAACAACAGAAACAACCGAACAGGGGTTACCAGACCAACACCGTTAAAAGAATCCGCCTTGAACCGGTTTTTTGCGTTGTCGTAACACTTTCCCTCCAATGTTTTACCATCAGTTCAGTATCCGAAAGTTTCTCCTTGACATTTGTAACCCTGGAAGAATAAACAAAAAATAAAAAAAAATAGATATTTTTAACTCTACTGTGGTTTTAATTGTCTTCATTATTGCCTCTTTACAGGGGTTCCTTAGTTCATTAATAATCATATCAATTATATATGACTGCAAGTATTACTTTTTTATACATTGTTTTGCTTACTTCATCGTGCCTGGTATGCTTTCATCATTTTCTACTAAAATCTGTATTAAATCTGTAAGTGGTAACAGTTTTCGAAACGACATCGCCTTATCTATAATAAATGGCGCTAATATGGCAACATCACAGCGATAATGTTCCCGCGTATTTTCATCGTTCTTCAGCTTCTACTAGAAAAAAGAAAGAAAAAAAAAAGGAGTAAGTCACTAAAACTCTTCATCTATTATAAGGACTCATAATAGCGTACACGAAAATAAATTTATCTATGCTGTTCAGTAGAAATCTAGACGAAGTGCTTTTCATGGCAAAACCTCCATATAACATGATAGCATATGCTCTCTCTCTCTCTCTCTCTCTCTCTCTCTCTCTCTCTCTCTCTCTCTCTAAATCTTTAAACTAATTTTTCCCTTACTACTACACCTCGGATGTATTACCTGTGGAACCAACTCTAATCTACAGTTTTCAAATACAATTCGATGATCTTTATTCACTGAAGTTTTATTTTCTGGAAGGCTGAGAAGCGACCTCAGTTCCTCTCAGTGAAGGAACGCGTACACATGGTGTTCATAATTACTTCGTATACTCGCATATAATTTGATATCAGTAATATCACATGGTGTTATACCTAAAAGAAAACTTTTGAGATGGCTTTGTCTACCCGTCCGCACTTTTTCTGTCCGCCCTCAGATATTAAAAACGACTGAGTCTTGAGGGTTGCAAATTGTTTTGTTCATCATCCACCATCAATCATCAAAGATACCAAATTACAGCCCTCTATCCCCAGGAGTTTTCATTCTATTCAAGGTTGAGGTTAGCCATAATCGTGCGTCAGGCCCCGCTGTAGGGGCCAATAACATAGGCCACCACTGGGCCGTAGCTGAAAGTTTCATGGGTCTTGGAGAGAGTTGACTGAGAGCTTCACACAGCGTTATACGTAGTGCAGTTCCTTTGGCTCATTTTGCAATGTTTTATATTTTCTGGCAAAGAAATTATAAATTACAAAACTAATTGCCTTCTGACGCTCATTGGGGCTAAGTAAGCCTTAAGAATTAGACATTGGTATTACGAATCCTGTCTCGAGGCTTGTGATGGTTTTGAAGAAGGAGTTTTTTAGCCTTAAAGGCTCTTAAAGGCTCGAGGGTGGGAGGATGTCAAGATGATTAGGAGGACTGAGGTGGGGCCTTCTGAACTTTTCCCCTCCGGTAAACCCGACCAGAACTGGCTCATGCACCGCCTTCGCTCTTCAATGTTAACCAATTGAGTTTCGCTTAAGTGGCGCCCTTCAATGTTAATCCAATGAGTTTTCGCTTAGTGGCCGATCAATGTTTTTCTGCATGGACCATGGCATGGTGGGTTAGTATATTTTACTTGACTTGAATGTAAAAATGATTGTCATTAATTTCGCGACTGCTAAAATAAGAGGTATTGCAACCAACTAGTTTCCGTTTTTACGTATGACAAACTGTACCAAAGACCCATTCACGCCACTCTATTCCTTTGGTGGAATTTGTAAGTCTCTTTTCAACATCTTCGTACTGCTGCTATATTAGATATATATATATATATATATCTATATATATATATATATATATATATATATATATATATATAGATATAATATATATATATATATATGTATACATACTAGTTAATGTTGATGTTATCTAGTTTATTAAAAAAGACTTCGTTTTGAAAATCTCGAACGCTGCTAAATAAGGTGCTTAGAAAACGAGTTATCTTCATCGTTTATCACTGAAGCTAAATTCTTCTCAGTGTTTCCTGTTATGTTCTGAGTCAGATATTTCAGTATTGAATTATTATTATTATAATTTTTTTTAGCAGTTGGGTAATGCATAAAATTAACTAAGGAAATGGACCTTTGCATCGTCTCATAAATTCTTTAAATGGGGTCAGTTCCATTTCATCTTCGTCAGAGAGACGAATTCATTTTCTAATATCCGTCATCTTTCGAATTTAAATTGCTTCATCTTTCATTGCAATTACAGTAATTAGTGTGACATGTTTTAATAACCTAAAGAATCTGAAAACCGTTTCGCTTCATAATAGTGTCGCATGCCTTAACAGGTTATGTAGCTAACTAATCGAAGCAAGGTTACCAACGTTCGAGGCAAATACATGTGCAGGTAATTAGAAATAGAAAATAAAAAAAAAAATAAAAAAAATGCACAGAAGAATCGAGTTTTCTGTACACCATATAATGTTGTAGGAAATTCTCAATGTACTGTATTATGAAACTCTAAGCCAAGACCTGGCATCGCTCAGTTGCTCCCCAGATGCGGTCGAGTGAAGTTAAGTCTCCAGCTGCAAACGCGCGAGCCAGAGCTAAACTTAACTTTAAACAAAATAAAAACAACTAAAGCTAGAGGGCTGCAATGTAGTATGTTTGATGCCTTGATGGTGGATGATCAACTTACCAATTCGCAGCCCCAGTAGCCTTTAAGATCCGAGGGCGGACGGAAAAAGCCGTTTTAATAATTTTCTGCTACAGAAAAACTAAAAAGCAAAACAGGCAAGCTAACATATCAATGATTGCGGGAATAAATGTCATCATCAATTGGATAACAGAGCAATTCCATCTTTTCTGAACAAAATAATATCTCCGTTCTGGTTTTTATTCACGAGCAAAAAGCAATACCACAATTTCTGACCCAAATCGTCCATTCTTTTATTTACATCGATTGAAAACGTCTGTATTTGCATGGAATTTAAAAAACTTTTCAGATTCTCTATTACCTTTTGGGGTATGTGAAGGATTCTAGGAAAGATTGGTAATTTTCGTTATTCCACATCTCTCTCTCTCTCTCTCTCCTCCTCTCTCTCTCTCTCTCTCTCTCTCTCTCTCTCTCTCTCTCTCTCTGCTATATTATGAGTACAGATTTTAAGTTTTGTCGCCTTTTCCAAGCTCGATGTCATTGTTTATTAAATTGGTGGAAAAGGATGAAGTGTCAAACCTTATTTTGCGGAAGGAAGAACAGGAGGAGGAAGGAAGAGGAAGGAAAAGAGAGGGGAAAATTGTAAGGGGAGGTGAAAGGGAGGGACAGGAAAAGGAAGAATTGAAGCATATGCATAAAGAGAGACAAAGAAAGGCGGGCGAAGGGCAATAGCGTATTACCATGATTAAAAAAAAGAATTATAAAACGGCAATATCCTCACAGTTGCTGAAGAAATTTAAGAAATGTTATTCATAATAATGTTAATGATATTATGATAACAATAGTAGTAAAAAACATGAAAGAACTCATTTCCAACTTCAGACTTTAGGTTGTTACAGAAGTCAGGTCCTGAAAATATAACTCTATAGCAATAATAATCACAACAATAATAAATGAAATAAAATTCTAATAATGATAACGTAAACGTAATAATAATAATAATAATAATAATAATAATAATAATAATAATAATAATAATAATAATAGACGGAAATAACATCTCTCCCAAATGTAGGAAGTGCAATATGAAAAATGAAACCATAAACCATATAGCAAGTGAATGCTCGGCACTTGCACAGAACCAGTACAAAAAGAGGCATGATTCAGTGGCAAAAGCCCTCCACTGGAGCCTGTGCAAGAAACATCAGCTACCTTGCAGTAATAAGTGGTACGAGCACCAACCTGAGGGAGTGATAGAAAACGATCAGGCAAAGATCCTCTGGGACTATGGTATCAGAACGGATAGGGTGATACGTCCAAACAGACCAGACGTGACTTTGATTGACAAAGTCAAGAAGAAAGTATCACTCATTGATGTCGCAATACCATGGGACACCAGAGTTGAAGAGAAAGAGAGGGAAAAAATGGATAAGTATCAAGATCTGAAAATAGAAATAAGAAGGATATGGGATATGCCAGTGGAAATCGTACCCATAATCATAGGAGCACTAGGCACGATCCCAAGATCCCTGAAAAGGAATCTAGAAAAACTAGAGGCTGAAGTAGCTCCAGGACTCATGCAGAAGAGTGTGATCCTAGAAACGGCACACATAGTAAGAAAAGTGATGGACTCCTAAGGAGGCAGGATGCAACCCGGAACCCCACACTATAATACCACCCAGTCGAATTGGAAGACTGTGATAGAGTAAAAAAAATAATAAAAAAAATAAAAAATAATAATAATAATAAAAAAAACCTGTATCCTTCATCATAGGAGCACTAGGCACGATCCCAAGATCCTTGAAAAGGAACCTGTAAAAACTAGATGCCGAAGTAGCTCCAGGACTCATGCTGAAGAGTGTGCTACTAGAAACCGCACACTTCGTTAGAAAAGTAATGGACTCCTAAGAGGCAGGATGCAACCAGGAACCCCACACTATGAAAACCACCCATCGCACTGGATGACTAATAAAAAAAAAATGATAATAAATGAGAGTTCAGAATATCTTTCAGTCCGCACATTTCACTTTGTTAACTCAGATGTTTTCAACTCTTTGAAGTAGTAATGTGTGAAGCCTCATTCCTGTGCCTGACCTGAGACGTTGAAAAAGTCCCCATAGAAACGGCGAAAGAGCAGGGTCACGGAAGCAATCAACTTAGATTTCTGCATATAAAAGCTATTTACAGGTGACTGGAGAAAGACAGAGGGAACGATAGGAAGCCGGATAGACATACGAGCAGAGACGAAGAATGGGAATGAAAGAGATTAAGAGAGAGTGAAAAGGCTGCTAAGTTATCGATATCTAACCCTCGGCTGTCTCGAGCAAGAGAAAGATTCCCTGAGGTGGTGGCTAATGAAGAAAAATGGAGTAAACTTAGACAGCTAATAACGACAGATGAATCATGTCAAAGGATTTGAAATATATATATATATATATATATATATATATATATATATATATATATATATATATATATATATTATATATATATATATTTGGAATTATATAGCTAATTTTTTAGTTATGAGTTTTATATGCAGAGAGAACCGGTCGTAAATGTTCTCTCTGCATAAGAAAACCTCAGAACTATAAACAGGATAATTGTGTAATTCCTTCATTAATGAAATGACAAGAATAATAATTTTACATTCAATAATAAATCTATATATATATATATATATATATATATATATATATATATATATATATATATATATATATGTATATATATATATATATGCAGAAGCCAGGTACTATGTCGTATCTCTAAGTAAATGGGGATACAATCCACAATAAAGTATTTTAAAACTACAAGAGGAATTTACTTCATTGTGGATTGTATCCCCATATATATATATATATATATATATATATATATATATATATATATATATATAATATATATATATATATATATATATATATATGTGTGTGTGTGTGTGTGTGTGTGTGTGTGTGTGTGTGTGTGTGCGTGATAATGGAGAGAAAAAAAAAAACTAAATGCACAAATCTGTTACCAGCTCCTCAGAAAGGATGAGTGATATGAAAATTACCTCTTCGAGGTATGTTGGTATCCATGACCTCAGAGCAGTAAGGCACTGAGTGACTTTCTCTCTTTACCAACCCCATCTCTCTCTCTCTCTTTCTCTCTCTCTCTCTCTCTCTTCTCTCTCTCTCTCTCTCTCTCAATTTTTTCTCTTTCTCTGTCTCAACTTTCTCTTTCTCTCTCAACTTCTCACAATTCTCTCAGGTAGCTAAATCAGACGCGTGAACTACAAAATTACATTTATTTAAGAATAAAAGGATTAACTAAATATATTAAGTTCTCAAAGGAACCAATGTTGAACTGAATAAGTTAAAATTCAAAATCCAAATAATTCACCACTGTTATTCAAAAAGAAAACCCTAATAACCCAGGTGATCAGACAAAACCTGTGCACACTTTTCTCTACAGTAACTAACATTAGTTTAGTCATAAAATAGGCAACTAGAAAATCATAGTCTCACCACAGAAAAAAAAAACCAACCATTTCCATGGAACTGTCAGTTAGGTTCCCATTGAAATTGTCAGAAACGTCTGTTAAAAACAGAAAGAAGAGGGACCCCACATAGATAAATTGCAAAATTAACCAAAATGACATAAATAAAAAGGACATCTCTGAAATAAAGGTTTAAAATATGAAAAGACAGCCACATGGGCGTAAAAGTACACTTACCCATTTCAGCTGTTAGCACTAGCAATTAACAAAATACAACTGTATATGGACATCCTCAAAACCAGGCTGCGTTCTCCCATTTGGGTGCTTCTCTGAATTAGTTATCTTACTTTCCCTTTATGTAAGGGACACAAGCATGAACTTTCTCACAAGACACACCCCTTGATATGATGTCATTAATTCGTCCATTGCACTGGAACAGAGGGATGACGTCATATACAGCTCATTATCACACCCATAAAATCTATCCAAAACTAGATCCTTGCTTCCGCTCATGCACGGGCATAAGATGTGACCTGTCTTGTCGAGGCAGCAATCTTCCCAAATCGCGCCACCCCAAGTGCTGCGTCAACATTCCCTGAGCTCGCTTTGTTTCCGTGGGAGGTAACGCTGAATCTGTCATTTTAAGATCCTGCTTGTTTCCATGGGAATCAAAATGATGATATAATATATATATATATATATATAATATATACATATATATATTATATATATATATATATATATATATATATATATATATATATATATATATTATATATATATATATATATATATGCAAGACCGATGGTTGATCAGCGGATGTGATAAGCAATAACATTCTTTGAAACGATACATATAATAATTGATATATACATATATATATATATATATCTATATAATATATTATATAATATATATATATATATATATATATATATATATATATATATATATATCAAAATTATTATATGTATCGTTTCAAAGAATGTTATTGCTTATCCACCATCCGCGATCAACCATCGGTCTTGCATATATATATATATATTATATATATTATATATATGTGTGTGTGTGTGTGTGTGTGTTGTGTGTGTGTGTGTGTGTGTGTGTGTGTGTGAGTATACGGACGAAGAGGTAGAAGGTAAAAATAGCCTGATAAACTTGCTATATATCTTCATATTTCATTCCAGCACATAAGTTCATCAGGATTTTTCAGCCTTAAATCTTGTCTTGTTCATAACACGATTCGTGGTTCGTATCTTCACTAAGAAGCCGCGCACCTAAAGGTTTGGGAGCTTGAGAAACAAATAAATTTATTTTTTAGAAATGAAAGGAAGAAAGAAACTCAGATACAATTGTTGATTTTATTCTGGTGACTTCACTAGAAGATTTCTTGCGTTGCAAATATTTTGTTGCAAAATACATGTTGAGATTCTCATTCAGATGATACTTCGAGAGGGACTTCTGCAAAGAATGTTCTCTCTCTCCGCTGTCCCCTTGTTTTTAGACTAAATTTTCTGTCATTCCTTGTGCCTCTTGACGCTGTGTACTTTTATTGTGTTTATTAATGAATTCGCTCTGCCTCAGAATTAATATTATTTTCATATCTGTTAACCAAAGGGAATATTTTTTTAGTTGATAATAATTTTGTCGGTTCCGTGCAACGAACCTAGGAACCTAGAAGTCAGGGCGTACAGTGAAGCGCCTTTAATCACACAGCTACCACGAGAGGTATAAGTTAACGCTGTCTCTCACCTACAAATCCCTGTCGCGCTCTGGTATTCGTTATCTTGGAGTCGGCATCAACCCACCTCAACAACCTCAATAACTGTGTAGGGCTTTTGTCGCACTTAGCCAATTTATGAGTCTGATCACATTACCATGATTCATGCATATGAATTAAGCTCCAAATGTCCTTTAATATAATAATAATATGAGACAAACTAATTAAAAATTGTCCACTCAATTCAAACAATATTGTCTACAGTATTCCTTGTAAAGAATGTAATAAGATTTATGCATGTCAAACTTCAAAAGGTACTAAAACGCACAAATATGCAACTTCAATAGACTTAACGAATAATGGTATTGTGGATCTTTGGCTTAAGACAGGCCACGCTATTAACTAGAAGAAGGAATCAATAATCCACATGGTCAATGACCAAAGGAAAAGGAGTCTGTTGAAGTCCATTTTTAATGAACCCACATCAACGAGGAATATAAATCTCCACCCTGGATTAGTTCTCGATCCTCTTTCCATAATGTGTTTTTGGCTGTTTCTAGCCTCCAAAAGCAAATATTCTGATAAGATTAACAAACTGTGACCCGGTCCTCCCCCCCCCCCCCCTCTCTCTCTCTCTCCTCCTCATCTCTCTCTCTCCCCCCCCCCCCCCCCCCCCCTCATTCTCTCTCTCTCTCTCTCTCTTCAACTACAATGTAATCCACAAACCGCAATAATCTAAGGTCGTTAAGTCAGATCCATAACTGCTAGAAAATAGACTTTATTTCTAAAGGATAAGCAAGAGTCTAACCATTAGAAAAATCAGATTAATTTAACTAATTGAAATCAAGATTTCATAGTTGAACTAGATGCATAGAAAACGGACTGTTTAAAAGAAGCCCCGGCTAACTGAAGTAAACCCATTAATAAAACAGAATATGAAACATCTCTCATCGAACCCAGATAGATTCACTCCTCAACTTAAAAAAAGTCACATAGTATAACACAGTCTCTTCATTTCGTTATATACAACAAGGGCTTAACAGAATTGGTAATTGTTCGGCTTACAAAGGCCAACAGAATTCGTGTCAAAAAGAAACACGGCCCTGATGAACAAACATCATGACTGAAATAGTAATATATTTTATAGATGAGGCCAAACAAATGAAATGGTAATAAATCTCGTGAATCAAACATGAGAGAAAAAGGTTCACGACATCTCAGAGTTCGAAGTACTGAAAGGAAAGTTGTTAGTGAAAGTTTTCGATGACTCCTACCTCTATGTCCATTTCCACAGTCCCCCCGGCGGCTGCACCTTTCCAGGATCAGTCTTAAATCGCAAAAATAAATACTGACATTTAAATAAATCTATGATTTTATATTTCTCTCTTCTTCCTCACCTTCAAGCACAGATGAAAATCCTTTGTCAACGTATTTGTCTATTGTTTGTAATATTACTTTGTCATTAGAGAAATTCTTTTCGGTGTTATATTATTGGAATTGTCACCAGCTTTCCTTTGATGAGGTTGGTCGGTCGTTCAGTTTTTCCTCGCCGAGTTTCTTCGAGTTTTTCTTTGGGAAGGAAATCGGCTTTTGTTGAGTCCCAGATTTGCGAAGAGAAGCGATTCTCCTGAAGACGACATGAAGGAATAAGAAGTATTATCCCCTGGGTGGCATTTACGTCGAGGAGGTCATTAGACGCTCCATCACTCCTTGATACCTACATTATGGGTGGTGTCCTTCACAGATAGATTCTTGCAGGCAAACAGATCTTGAATAGAACATCATTCTCCGCTTAATTTCCCTGTGTAATTTTAAAATGCTTGCGAATGTGTTGTCATATAATCAGAGTGGCCTGCAAAATTTTTCAAACGTTGACAAATTCTTATATAGCATTTGCAACCCAGTAATCTTCTTCATCCATTATCACAGGCAGGTTATGATTGGGTCAAAGCCAATACCCAGTGAGGCACAAGTTGATTCATTGTTCAAGCCGCCTTCAGATCTCTTATAGATGAATGTTATTGACTTCAGCTTACGTTCAGTATGCCGTATGTTTTCACAATCACTTTAAATAGTTTTTTTCTCAGATACCCATGTATTTTTTTATCAGTTATATGTCAGCTGATATAAGAAATCTTATAATAGTTACATGATATTTTCAGTGAAAATGAAAGTATTAGTGTGAGCAGTGCCTTTAGTTTACTACAAAAAAAAAAAAAAAAAAAAAAAAAAAAAAAGACATTATTTTCGTAAAAGATTGCCTGTTTGGAGAGAAGAAAAAGTAAAGTTCTTAAAGAAGAAGTGGACATACAAATGATATTTATGAATTCATGAATCCAGCAGAAAATACATAGACAAAAGAGCAACTAAGGATTTTGAAACAATTTATGCTTTGGACACACACAAGATTTTGCACTTCACATTTCATCCAACGATAACAAACAAACCCTTTAGAGAAGTTTGCATTATTTAGTATTCACACAATGTCATAATCATTTTTATTTCTCCAGAGAAACTTGTAGTTGCCCTCTGTCATGATAATTATTGTCCTTCAAAAATAGGAAAATCAAGCCTATGCAATTTTGAGCTCTACCATCAATTTTATGTCTCATTTGTCAGGGAATGAACAGTGACTATTTGTCTTCTATGAAGGTAAATGAATACGGATAATTCTATGTCATTCAAGGGAATAAGGGGGGTATCACTTTAGACCTCCTTCACTTAGCGACCAGTTCCCGAACTAAAGAGCATACGAATGACAAAAATTCTGATCATTTTATTCTGTCTAAACCCGAAGTAAGATATATTAGTCTTCTTTAACTTGTTTTCTGGAATTTTGTCCCTCGCTGTTTTGTTCTTTAAAGCCGTCCTGCTTTTCCTTCGTCATCTGTTCGTCCAAGTTAAGTTCTGTTGTTTAACACTTGGACGAGGTGGTCTCGATCCAAACAGCACAAGTCATGGAAATGATATCTTATCTGTGGTCAATGCTGGAAAAAGAAATTACAAAGCAATGCGGCGCGTTCACACAGCCTCCAGGTTCGACTTAAATATCTAGAAAAGGTGGAGGACGAGACTCTCAAACACAAACACAACGACCCAGAAATGTCCGAAGTCCAGAGGAATTACAGTTTTGTTTCCCGGTGAAAATCGGCTCGTTGTCATGAGAAAAGAGAGAGAGAGAAAGTGATGTTTGTTTTTCTCTATAAAGCTTCTACTTGAAGTTTATCTTGCCAGCGCGACATATTGTGAGGGTTTGTGTTTGTGTCTTACAGGAATGGACATGAAGCAAATAAGAGATTAACAAAGAATCCCTATATACAAAGGGGACTGCACGTCATAAGTACACACCGGCCGAATAAGAAAACATAGTCTAACAAATTCCTAAGAATTTTGAAGTATGACTAAAAGAATTGTAACCGGAGCCAGTTTAGTCATCAACATTTGAGTCATAACTGCTAACATGTGTCAAAAGGAATAATTTTTTCCTTGGTTTCCCTACACTAGGATCTGCAAAAAAAAACAACAAAAAAAAAAAAAAACAATACTACTTTCTTAAAGCAGCTTTCGTGTTTCTAAGGCGACAAACCTTATCATCGTCTTATACACAGGAAGAACTCCTTAGTACAAAAAGACAAGAGTAAGGGAAATATAGCCAGTAACTACAGGCCTATCACCTGCCTACCAATAATGTGGAAGTTACTAACAGGTATCATCAGTGAAAGGCTATACAATACCTAGAGGAGACAAACAAGGGAGGAACTCAACGAGACATACAAAGTACAAGAGAGGGACTAAACAACACAATAGAAGATGTAAAACAGAGGCTTAAGGCCAAATAAAGCACATAAGATCCAACGGTACATGAACAGGAATAAGGGATACCAACAGAACAAACTATACAACCAACTAAGAGGGGAGACAACCACCCGGAAATTCCTGAAGCCGAACAAAGTAAGAGACTCTGGGAAAACATATGGAGCAATCGGTATCACACAACAAACATGCAACATGGCTCCAGGAAGTCAAGGAAGAAGAAACAGGGAGAATAAAACAAAGATTCATAGAGATCACGACAGACACAGTCAAGCACCAACTAAAAAAAATGCCAAACTGGAAAGCCCCAGGTCCCGATGAAGTCCATGGATACTGGCTCAAAAACTTCAAGGCCCTACACCCACGAATAGGAGAACAACTCCAGCATTGTATCTCAAATCACCATGCACCCAAATGGATGACCACAGGAAGAACATCCTTAGTACAAAAAGACAAGAGTAAGGGAAATATAGTCAGTAACTACAGGCCTATCACTTGCCTACCAATAATGTGGAAGTTACTAACGGTATCATCAATGAAAGGCTATACAATTACCTAGAGGAGACAAACACCATCCCCCACCAACAGAAAAGGCTGCAGAAGGAAGTGTAGGGGCACAAAAGACCAACTCCTGATAGACAAAATGGTAATGAAGAACAGTAGGAGAAGGAAAACCAACCTAAGCATGGCATGGATAGACTATAAGAAAGCCTTCGACATGATACCACACACATGGCTAATAGAATGCCTGAAAATATATGGGGCAGAGGAAAACACCATCAGCTTCCTCAAAAATACATGCACAACTGGAATACAATACTTACAAGCTCTGGAATAAGACTAGCAGATGTTAATATCAGGAGAGGGACTTCGGGAGCTTAGGGCTCACTGTCCCCACTACTCTTCGTAGTAGCCATGATTCCATGACAAAAGTACTACAGAAGATGGATGCCGGGTACCAACTCAAGAAAAGAGGCAACAGAATCAACCATCTGATGTTCATGGACGACATCAAGCTGTATGGTAAGAGCATCAAGGAAATAGATACCCTAACTCCAGACTGTAAGGATTGTATCTGGGACATCAGGATGGAGTTTGGAATAGAAAATGCGCCTTAGTCAACATGCAAAAAGGCAAAGTAACGGGAACTGAAGGGATAAAGCTACCAGATGGGAGCAACATCAAACACATAGATGAGACAGGATACAAAATACCTGGAATAATGGAAGGAGGTGATATAAAACACCAAGAGATGAAGGACACGATCAGGAAAGAATATATGCAGAGACTCAAGGCGATACTCAAGTCAAACTCAACGCCGGAAATATGATAAAAGCCATAAACATATGGGTGCCCCCAGTGCAGTAATCAGATACAGCGCAGGAATAGTGGAATGGATGAAGGCAGAACTCCGCAGCATAGATCAGAAACCAGGAAACATATGACAATACACAAAGCACTACACCCAAGACCGAGAACAGAGCACTGGGGCAATATCTGAAACCAGTGAAGACGAGTGGCTAAAGAGTGCATGGGAAGAAGGACTAATAAAAGTAGACGAAGACCCAGAAATATACAGAGACAGGAGAATGACAGACAGAACAGAGGACTGGCACAACAAACCAATGCACGGACAATACATGAGACAGACTAAAGAACTAGCCAGCGATGACACATGGCAATGGCTACAGAGGGGAGAGCTAAAGAAGGAAACTGAAGGAATGATAACAGCAGCACAAGATCAGGCCCTAAGAACCAGATATGTTCAAAGAACGATAGATGGAAATAACATCTCCCCCATATGTAGGAAGTGCAATACGAAAAATGAAACCATAAACCACATAGCAAGCGAATGCCCGGCACTTGCACAGAACCAGTACAAAAAGAGGCATGATTCAGTGGCAAAAGCCCTCCACTGGAGCCTGTGCAAGAAACATCAGCTACCTTGCAGTAATAAGTGGTACGAGCACCAACCTGAGGGAGTGATAGTAAAAAACGATCACAAACAAAGATCCTCTGGGACTAGGTATCAGGACGGATAGGGTGATATGTGCAAACAGACCAGACGTGACGTTGATTGACAAAGTCAAGAAGAAAGTATCACTCATTGATGTCGCAATACCATGAGACACCAGAGTTGAAGAGAGAAGGGAGGGGAAAAAAAATGGATAAGTATCAAGATCTGAAATAGAAATAAGAAGGATATGGGATATGCCAGTGGAAATCGTACCCATAATCATAGGAGCACTAGGCACGATCCCAAGATCCTTGAAAAGGAATCTAGAAAAACTAGAGGCTGAAGTAGCTCCGGCCTCATGCAGAAGAGTGGGATCCTATCCAGAAACGGCATACATAGTAAGAAAAGTGATGGACTCCTAAGGAGGCAGGATGCAACCCGGAACCCCACACTATAAATACCACCCAGTCGAATTGGAGGACTGTGATAGAGCAAAAAAAAAAAAAAAAAAAATAAATAATAAAAATAATAATAATTGGTATTATTATTATTTTATTATTATTATTTTATTATTATTATTATTATTATTATTATTATTATTATTATTATATTATTATTATTATTATTATATATTATTATCATTATTATTATTATTATTATTATTAGTGGGCACAATTTTCAGTGTCGAAAATGATGACAATGATTGCAGGTCCACAATAATATAGCATGTGAAGAATAAAGTCTTAAATAATAAGAGCTTTCGAACCTTGAACTAGGTTCATCTTCAGTCAAATAAACTTCTGAACAAAAGGACAATTCCCACAACGACGAACGCAAATGAAGGAAGCGCTCAACAGCCAAACTAGGTAATTCCGTTGATGCTATTCGAATTCCTGTTTGCTATTCTGCTGGAACGTCCTGTGGGGTGTGATGATGCTGCACGGTGTTCCCCTGGCGGCGCGGCTGCAACAATGCTGGACGTCACGTCCCCCGTACTGTAATCTGTTTGAGGGAGGAGGGCAGAAACTTAGTTAAAAATTTTAATTTTAAGACAAGCTCTGTTTTTCCTCCGCCTGATGCTGCCCCCTCTTCTGTATCTTCTGCTCTTGTTTACTATTCAATTTACCCCATAACACTTTAATACTAAAGTGTTACGGATTCCCATGCCACTAAAGCACTGAGTGTTTCTAACTTTGTCATAATTTTTGGATGTACTATGCATTGCCATATGTGTTTCATTACCTTCTTTTACTTGAGGAAATGAGGTTAAAGCTGCGCTCAGCCCCCCAACCATCCGCAAAAATACCTCATCAAATGGTTGTTTGGCTTATGGTTCAATGTCATTTCATCTATCCTAGACAATAAAAAATTTTTTTAAAGCAAATTAATATGCTGTATGATGACAATTTTTTAAATAATTATTTTTCATCAATAGGCTCTGCGTCACAGATACGCCATAAAGTGCCACTTGCTCGAAACGGTCTGAGGAAATCAAGAAGTTGATCTTTTTCATTAAGCACACCTGTCAATTCAGTGTCCTACCATAAATCAGGACAATGTTAGAAACACTCATGCGTCGGTTTAAAGGTCGGTTACAAAACACTATTTCATAACAGCTGACCTCCTGAATGGCAGCACGGATTTCAGGTTGGTAAATCCCAACGAATATTACTAAGGGAAAAGTTCCTAAGAAGGGGGACAGTGGCTTGGATAACCATTTAGAGATTCTGTAGCTCTGAATATTACCATCTATTGTTTTAATGGACAATAGTTTCTACCAATCTGCCAAGAAAGATCAGTAAACTTTTTAAATGAGAAATTGAAAAAAAAAGCCATAATGTTCCCAATAGATTTCTTCAGAAATATCAGAAACATAGGTAAAAAGTAAGAAAAAATATGTAAATTTTGAAGAAATTTAAAGATTCATTCAATTCAAATTACCTTATTTCTACGACCTCACCAAAACTCACAAAGATAACAAACGCTCCCCTCCCATAATCTCGTGTGCTGGAGCCTTTTCTTGGCAGATTGGTAGAAAATCTTGTCCATTAAAACATAGATGGTAATATTCAGAATACCTTTATATTAGTTAGTGGTCGAATGGTCGCGTTTCATCTACGAATACGGCTTCCCCCCATCCCTCCATTGCACTTTTTCCTGCAATTAACTCTCCTCGTGATATAAAGTTCTCTGAGACGGAAGTTTATCATTACATTCCTTATCATTTTCCAAAGACGAAGTTTGACAATATAAAAACAATGAATTAAAGTAGAATCCTTACCTAAAATAAAAATTACCGTTGGAATCAACATGAAATGGAAATAAAGAAGCCAAAGAGTTTTAACTTGAGACTGTCAGGAACTTTTATGAAGCTGCAGTTTTAGTCCCTTTACCTAGAAAGAGAGGAGATAGAGAGAGAGAGAGAGAGAGAGAGAGAGAGATATGACTGGGCTTCATATTTTCCCGATAATCTTCCACTGCTCTAAAAATCCTTGGTGGAGTCGAAGGCTAACCTCATGTACTTACAGGATTACCTTGAAAAATAGCCGAGGGATCGTAATTAGAAAGGAGGTCAAAGAGACGAGGTCGAGAGGGTGATGTAGTAGTATTATTGTAAAGGAGTTATTCTCAGGGGTAATCTGGTTTCGCTTAATATATCCTCCATGCCGAGATCTGTTCAGGCTTAATAAAGATGGTCCAGAAAGTTTTTATCCTTCTGTCCCCCTAACCTTAAAGAATTCTCGATGCCCGTGTCATAATTGTATATGGATTTTCAAGATTTTAAGCCAGCATTGGCTCAAACTTATCTGATCAACTTGTAGTCATACAGTGCCCACAAGTAATATTAAAAAAACTCATAAATGAAAAATTTAAAACCAAAGAAATAAGAACCCAGAGAGAACCCCCACCAACTGCGTTTTTATTCTCAACTCTCGACATATTTGCAATAAGTCGAGTTATTTCAGTTCCAGGTAGGGCGTCATCGATGGCGCAGGAACGCGACTTATAGAAATGGGAGCGTAGAAGCAGTTTGGTTATCACTGTAGAATGGATAATTTCGAAAGTTCTAGTACAAATTGGCAAATTGCACAGCAGAAAACGATATTTCATCGGTAAGAACTGAAATCTAATTTAAAACATAGGGTAGCTTATGATTTGCCTATGAAATTACCAATGACATAAAAGAGAAGAATAAGGTACGAATAAAATTTTGAATGAAGCTGTCCTTAGGCTAGCAAATAGTCTTCCTTTGTTGGACTATTTTTTCTGTTCTTAAGTTTGGTGATGAATATTCCTTTGTCATCAGTTAATATGTATCCTAGGGGAGGGGAACTGTTTGTCAGTTTTTCATACTTTTTGGATGACTACCTTTACCTGAATAGGATATTTGTCATAATGATAATGAAGTAGTCTACCTGGAAAATGTAAGGCCTTAATTTTAAATTGGCAGATGCAGCAAATGATGAGCTGAACATGCTGTCCTTGACGATAAATTCACAGTAAATACTAATATTTTCCTTTTAATAGATAGTCGTTCATATCGATAAAAATCATATAATCACCATAATTATACACACAAGACTCCATATAAATGATGATGGCAGACCTAAATACATACATACACCTGATATCTGGACGTTGATGCAACCCTCCCCCAACCCCTCTGTAGACCTTTAACGAATAATAAATGACGTCAATCGTTGACATCTGACTGGAGCTGACTGGCCCATTCATCGTGACCCAGGAAATAGTCAACAAGACTTTTGGGAATTGTTGTCTCTCTGAGCTGAAGGTTTCTGAAGTGTTGTAACATTTATCCTCTAATCGAATGATGAAGTAATTACCAGAGTCAGTAGGAACTAGTTGGCCTTCATGTTATACAGTAGTGAGAAAAAATATTAAGTAAGCATTCACTGAGAGAAATAGCTGAATAACAAAGAGGTTGCAATACGAGAATAATTAGAAACTGCAGTAATTCTGAAGACTGTACCTCGTTTTTATTAGACAAAGTTTGTCAAATAAAAAGAACAGTGAATTTAAATAAGGTTCTGTATAAACTTGTATCTCTGTGATTCACCTGTTTTCCTAAGTGTACGCCCATGTATGATTCCCCCGCCACACCCCCCCCCCCCCATCCCTTGCCCGATTAAGGCAGCTGGTAATCTTGTTAAAGAAACAGTCGATGACATTTTCATTTGTTCCGATGGAAAGTTTTCAACATTTACTTTCTACGCACTCTTTTAAAGATTACCTGAATACCTCATCATGAAAAAGCTAATGCTAAATATTTTCCGAAGACAATATAGTCATAATTTATAAAGGAACACATACATAAATGTAGTATATAGTGGGAACATCTCGCCAATACCCTTAACAAAATATTATGTTCTTCCACTATTGTTCTTGGTCATGTAGATGACCAGCCTCGACTAATCTATGAATTAGAAGCACTAATGGAAACTTCCTGAAATCAGAAGTTAGCGATTTTGACTAGACTCTTTCGTTTTAGGTTTTCCATTCGAAGTTTCCTTATGAACAATAGATTTGGTTTTAACTAAATAATATGCTATCTTTATCTCATTGCAATAAGATCAGATCGTTTCGATGTATAGACCTAGCATTTGAAACCTGGATATAATATCTAGCACAATAATAATAGCTTTCAATTCACTTTGGGTTGAAAATGTGGTCACCTGGAAAATAATCCCGATATCATATTAATCAGACTATTAAAGAGACACCAGTCTGTTCATGATTAATGTTCGTTGTTAATAACTCTAAGCTTCGACAGCTGACGATTTCAGTCGATTTGGGCAATTTATATCAATTTGAGCAAAGAGACCTTCATTCCATATATGATGTGACAGTCTCTCAGCATAGATCAGGGATCGGATCTTGGTGCTACAGGATTGAAAGATGTTAAATTGTAACCTGTTAGTTTGGTTCCTTCTAGAAAAAATGAAAGAAATTTGATTTTCATTGAGTCTCTTGTTGTTACCACCTTCGCTCCTTGCTCCTATCTTTTTACATCTGCTTTCTACTCTATATCTTTTTCGTGTGCTTCATTCCTCTATCCCTGTCTCATTTCTCTTGTTTCCCTAACTTTGTTATACTTTATATTTGTTCTTCTTGATATATTTCTCTTTTTCACAATGGCTGTGCCGCCTATCCTTTCGTTCTTTCACTATTTACTCATCTTGCCCATTTTCCTTGTCTCTTGTGGTTTCTTCTGTTGCTTTTTCCTCTGAAAATCTTTGTCTTTTAGATGTCAGAAATCGAAGAATCTAGATTCCTTCTCAACAATCTAAGGATCAAGCTCGTCATACTTTTGAGCAACTGGACTTTTTTATAGAGTTAGCAAAAGTTTCTTTTTCCCACAGCTGATGATCAGTAGTAACCAACAACAACTATCCTGATTTCTCTTGTAGAGAGGTAGCCTGAGTCTCTAGGATGTTTGCTCTCTCTGTCTCTCTGTCTGGCTGGCTGTCTGTCTGTCTGTCTCTCTCGCTCTCTCTCTCTCTCTCCTACAACAACAGGTAAAGGCCAGATGGAATACTTTCCTTCTGTGAATTAAATCATTCATTCCCCTGCTGATTCCATGTCTTTTCCTCTCCTCGCTGCTTTGCTACCCCTAACCCCTAACCCCAGCCAATCATTAATGAGCGCCATTTCAGCTGTTTTCTGGTCTGTCGATGAACTTAGGTTTCTTAAACAAACCTCTTTTTGTTACGAGCTTAGAAAGATTTATCTATCTGTACTGGGAGAATTTTGATAACAATTGCATGCTTTCGATGACCAAGCTAGTTTGTGAAAAAAAATACAAATAAATAAACACCAAATACGCGAATAAACAAATACATACACAGATAGATAAGTAAATGAAAGGGGCATTGATTGCATGCATCATTCTTCAGTAACTATAAACAATTATTCTCGAAAATATCAGTTTTATCTGAGGTTCCATCCTTCCTTTGTTATTATCATTGTAATTATTCTCTGTGCACTTCTGAAGCGGAGAGCTATCGATGCAGATAACGATCTTAATTCAATTGCTTCATAATTATTGCAATCATTGATACAACTCAGTTTCCGTGTCTTCTGTTTCCGGGGATGTTACATCTTCTGTTCATTAATGTCTTGTGGATTTTGCTTCTCTTTGTTGCTGCTTTGTTTTTTTATTCTGTTTAATATTAGTCTTTGTGTTTTCCGAAAGCTTGTTCAGCAAGTTAACGGCCTTCTAGAATATTTATATTCACCATTAGGGTTAATAATGATAATGATAATAATCAGACAGTTATTTCTAAATGTAATTGAGTGCCTACAAACTTTATGATACTAGAAAATCCCCAATTGCTGTAATAATAATAATAAAAAAATAAAATAATAATAATAAGATAATAATAATAAGAGATGAAGGACACGATCAGGAAAGAATATATGCAGAGACTCAGGGCGATACTCAAGTCAAAACTCAACGCCGGAAATATGATAAAAGCCATAAACACATGGGCAGTGCCAGTAATCAAATATAGCGCAGGAATAGTGGAATGGACGAAGGCAGAACTCCGCAGCATAGATCAGAAAACCAGGAAACATATGACAATACACAAAGCACTACACCTAAGAGCAAATTCGGACAGACTATACATAACACGAAAGGAAGGAGGGAGAGGACTACTAAGTATAGAGGACTGCGTCAACATCGAAAACAGAGCACTGGGGCAATATCTGAAAACCAGTGAAGACGAGTGGCTAAAGAGTGCATGGGAAGAAGGACAAATAAAAGTAGACGAAGACCCAGAAATATACAGAGACAGGAGAATGACAGACAGAACAGAGGACTGGCACAACAAACCAATGCACGGACAATACATGAGACAGACTAAAGAACTAGCCAGCGATGACACATGGCAATGGCTACAGAGGGGAGAGCTAAAGAAGGAAACTGAAGGAATGATAACAGCGGCACAAGATCACGCCCTAAGAACCAGATATATTCAAAGAACGATAGACGGAAATAACATCTCTCCCATATGTAGGAAGTGCAATACGAAAAATGAAACCATAAACCACATAGCAAGCAAATGCCCGGCACTTGCACAGAGCCAGTACAAAAAGAGGCATGATTCAGTGGCAAAAGCCCTCCACTGGAGCCTGTGCAAGAAACATCAGCTACCTTGCAGTAATAAGTGGTACGAGCACCAACCAGAGGGAGTGATAGAAAACGATCAGGCAATGATCCTCTGGGACTATGGTATCAGAACGGATAGGGTGATACTTGCAAATAGACCAGACGTGACGTTGATTGACAAAGTCAAGAAGAAAGTATCACTCATTGATGTCGCAATACCATGGGACACCAGAGTTGAAGAGAAAGAGAGGGAAAAAATGGATAAGTATCAAGATCTGAAAATAGAAATAAGAAGGATATGGGATATGCCAGTGGAAATCGTACCCATAATCATAGGAGCACTAGGCACGATCCCAAGATCCCTGAAAAGGAATCTAGAAAACTAGATGCTGAAGTAGCTCCGGGCCTCATGCAGAAGAGTGTGATCCTAGAACGGCACACATAGTAAGAACGAGGATGGACTCCTAAGGAGGCAGGATGCAACCCGGAACCCCATACTATAAATATCACCCAGTCGAATTGGAGGACTGTGATAGAGCAAAAAAAAAAAAAAATAATAATAATAATAGCTATAAGATGCGCTCCTACAGCATTTCATTTATATAGTCTTCTCTATCCATCTTATAATAGCCTTCAATGCGTCCCTAATATAATAACGTGAAATTAGGTTTCATCTGTGAGAAAATTCCAAAGAATCTTATTTTTGCGGGAATGTGGAGGATTACGTGTTTAGTTTCATAAAAAAAAGTTGATCCTCTCATACTAATTACCAAAATAGAAGCATTTTTTTTACCATAAAAATGGCTGAACTAAAAATAGAACTTGTAAACCGCTAATCATATGAAAGTAAGGTATGGAAGAACAAAAGTTGGAATCATAAAAACACATCCAATGCTTTAGTCCCCGTCTCAAAATATCTCATACTTCGGCTGCCATGGCAGTTCAAAATTTGATTGATGTCAGGTTTAAGAATATATCTTTCTCTCTGTATCTGGAAAACGGTCATTCATAGGAAAGAAGTTCATAGCAGAAAAAAGATGCAGAATATTGAAAAACATCATGTGTTGTGACTTTTAACTTCATCCCAAAAATTATATAGGAGATATTGCAAGTGAAATATGTTGTATCACAATATCATGACCCAAAAATTGTAGTGTTCTTTCTGTAACTACAAAACGGTGATTCGTAGGAAACTCATAGAAGAAAAACGATGCTGAATATCAAAATACACCATATGATGTAACCTTTAATTTCATATCTCAAATTCTAAAGGAGATACTGCAATTGAAGTTTAATGTATCTCAATATCATGGAATTAAAAAAATATTCAGAACATCAAAATGCATCATACGAGGTAATTATTAACGTCATAACACTGATAATCTTGGAGATAATGCAATTCATTTTTTGAGTATTTCAATTGCATTATGGAATTTATAGATAAGTAATTTATTCTTTATATAGGAAAATTATTTATTTGAAAAAAAAACTAAATAATAAGCTTTAAAAAATTGATATATGCTAAATGATCCACATATTCGCATTGATTAATGTTATATGGTCCTTTTTGGCCACCTAACAAATAAAAAGAAAGTCTATCATAGGTTGCAGTTTAGACATTCTGATGCTTGACTGTTTATACTCCCAAGAAGGAAGAGGGGCTGGAATGTAGGATTGTGTCATCGTCAGCCATTGGATGATTTTGAGGACCTAGGTGAGGTAGTGGAGGAGGAGGAAAACGTGAGGGAGTTGGGTGTTGGGGCTAACTCTCTCTCTCTCTCTCTCTCTTTCTCTCTCTCTCTCTGTCTCACTCACTTAAGCGCATAGGTCCCCCTTTCTTTGTATCGAGACAATTCATAGTTTCTTCCTTTTTACTGCAGATTCCTCAGATTAAGGGTACTCTGCATCGGTCTTCGTGGTGTCCATAGCGCAGGGAAAGGAAGCACCTGATAAGCTCTGCAGAAAAGTATCCCATATTCTGAGCCTTATTTAGTAGGGACGATGGTCCCCTGAAAGTGTTAAAACTTCCCGTCATGGTGTTTTGTGTTATGTGTTTGGGCAGATTTCTCTCTGCGTCGATAATGTACTGTGCGAGGTAACTCGACTGGGTACGAGCAAATGATGGCCTTGTCTAACTGTTCATTGGGATTTAATAACCTGAAATCCGTGCTGCCTTCAGGAGGTCAGCTGTTATGAAATAGTGTTTTTTGTAACCGACCTTTAAACCGACGCATGAGTGTTTCTAACATTCTCCTGATTTATGGTGGGACACTGAATTGACAGATGTGGTTAATGAATGAAGCATTTACTCTTAGAAAAAAGTCCAATTTCTTGCATTTCCTCAGACCGTTTCGAACAACTGGCACTTTATGGCGTAGCTGTGACGCAGAGCCTATAGATTAACAATAATTATTTAAAAAATTATGTCATCATACAGCATATTAATTTGCTTTCAAAAATTTCGTATTACGTAGGATAGATGAAATGACATTGAACCATAAGTCAAACAACCATTTGATGAGGTATTTTTGCGGATGGTTGGGTGGCTGAGCACAGCTTTAACTCATTTTCTCAAGTAAAAGAAGGTAATGAAACACATATGGTAATGCACAGTACGTCCGGAAATTATGACAAAGTTTGAAACACTCAGAGCTTTAGTAGCATCGGTATCCGTAAGTCGGTTTATATTTGATGGCCTCTGGAAAGCATACTAAAGTGTTGTGGTGTGAAAGAATTGTAAACAAATGGGGTTTTTGTAACAGGTATGTTATCTCTCTTCACCAATGATAAACTTACAAATATTAGCAAATAATTATTGACAGTGATATTGATGTCTTTTAAATTCGATAGTGTAAGTTTTCGTTATTTCTGCGAACTCTATTATTATGATTATCCCAATATCCCTCCTGGAGTATAAAACATCATCACAACCAGCAACAATTAGAAGCTTAACGATATCCAGCATAACGTTGACACCCTGGAGGCGAATACAGGATCCTATGATTTGTTGTTAATGTCCATCTCTCTCTCTCTCTCTCTCTCTCTCTCTCTTTCTCTTTTCCATGATCATTCATTTTTCCTTATACACGGCAGTAGAGAAAACGAATTCATCGGAAATAGCACAGAGGACCAGGAGTGTCTCAATAAAGTTTGTGATTGTTTGGTTGGATATATCAATAAAAAAAACACTAAGGGTAATTGTTCTAAATATAGTTTTGCTTTAAAAAAGTTCTTTTTGAATGAAAATTGTTTTCCTGGACTGGTGGGGGAGAAAGAAGAAGCACCAAGAGTCCATCCAGAATGATGAATATTTAACCCAGAATAAGCACACGATGCTTCCCCAAAAAATCCAGGAATTGTCTGTGATATAAGATTCCTTCGAAAGTTGTCTATTTTGCTCGGAACATCTACACAAATGTTAATTTTAACTGAAAACCAGATTCAAACGGTAGCTATAAGGCTTCTTTATAACACTGCAATTTGCTCTAAGTATCTGGACTTTCAACTTTTTTTTTCTATCTTTTGATAATAATTCGTGTTACTGGTCTCTGCATTTTAACACGCTGGAAAATTATAATTAACAATAAACAGAAAAATAACTGGAGATCTATCTAACTACTCATCACATTAAAATAGACAATGTTAAATAGTGTTCCGTTTGTCTCTGAATACACAAATCATTTGAATTTATCCAAAGAAAATCTCGTAAAATTTGGTTTGTCAGCTGATACACAATTGCCATTTCTTCAACTCCTAAAGTTTTCTTAGGACCATATCTGATCAATCTCTAATATTCTCTTTAGTTCAGTGGTTTACCTTAAGTGGTTGAATGACACAAATAATTTCAGTTCAGAGTTACTTTAAATAAGAAAAATACGAATCACAATTTACATATATCATTAATCCACCATTATGGATCAGATACTTTAGCTAACAATGGAAATGTGCAAGTATATTAAATCATGAGAAAACATTTCTTGAAACTTTTATATTTTGTGTGAATATAGGGATTCGTTTTTTAAAACCATGTTTTCACCTTTGTTGGTATCTAGGTTTTGACACGGTATGATTATCATGAAGGTTAAGATAAACCAGGATGAGATAATAAGAAATTGTGATAATGATGAATATAATACTAAACGTCATCATAGTGACGATGATGACGTTTAACATTATATTTAACCATAATGATGATTAATATGATTAGTTTAACATCAGAGACTGGTTTATTCCAGATATAAGAAGAACAATGATTTGCATGAGACAGAATCGTACGCTCGAATTTCTTTACTTTCCACAGGACAGGACAAGTAACTACACATAAAATTCCGGTGAGATTTATGGCTTTTTCATAAATCAGATTTTCAGGAGATATGTTTTGAAGAGTAAGTCGCATTAGTCTAAGACCGTTTATTCAACAGGATTTAGTCTTTTAACTTTTGTAAAGGGGAGAAATCAGTGATATAAAACAGACACCTGTGAGTAGACCCAAACCGAACACAATTAAATGCAAAATTTTGGTCGGGTTTATTCTGGGTTCCAAAGGATAATCCAAGAACTGATTATTCGTGATACCTAATGTTTATCCTCACCTGATGGAAATAGATACTTAGCAACTCAAGCAGTATGCAGCTGTGCAGTGTACCTGTTCTGAAGTCTAATTTCAGTGTTCATGAACACTTGATGCCCTTAAAATTGACGAAAGTTCAAGCAACGGGGATGTAGATGACCTATCAAAATGTTAGTTTTTGGCCAATTTATATGGCAGCATATTTTTATAAGGATTTTTTTTCTATAATCAGGTCAATAGAGATCAAAACGTCACAAATTTTAGGGAATGCCTGTACCCTACATACCATTGTATATGTAGCCACATTAGTATTGACCTAGGATATCATATCATTCAGCTAGTAGCCTGTGCTTCAGAGACATCCCTTTGCACATTTGACTCACTAATGTTCAATTATTTTTCCAAAATAAGGACTCTGTGAGAAAAGGAAAGAGGCTATGTTTAAAAAATGTGAGGTTAATTGCCAGTTCTGTTGTGGTTACAAATAAATTACTACAGGCAGCATATGCCACAACAAATCAACAACTGCCATGAAATTGATACTTTATTAGTGTATTTCTAACACTCATTTATATGATTCATTTCATAATAGGTATATCAGGTGCGTAAAAAGGTCTACAAACGAAAAAAGGTCAATGTTTCATCATTTGTCACTCTATAAACTCACCCATCTGACATGTATGAAGGTTGAATCAGGATAAAAGGTTTGGTGAATTTGTATCTCTGATGAATTTCTTCTTAAAGCAATTCTGTTTCTGCAATGAAACTCCATCAATCAATACTAGGAAAAACAAATTGGGTGGTGACACTTTTGCTGCTTAGTAAACTGCAAAAGAAGAAGAGCAATGTATTAACAAAAATGTCTTTGAAAGTATCATCTCTTTCCAATTTTTTGCCAATAAAGGTTGACAGACTGCTTCATAAAACAATGTTTGCCATTATGGAAGTGGAAGTAGACCTACCCTAAACATGTGTGTAAATTATTTATAAACGAAGCAGTGTTTGTGCTGTATGTAATTCGTAACTTAGCCTTAGAATGCTCTAGGTCCCATTTAATACAATTCAATTCAAAACAATCATTTAATACATTTTTGACCAATATATCAATG
Source organism: Macrobrachium nipponense (assembly GCF_015104395.2). NCBI lineage: Eukaryota > Metazoa > Arthropoda > Malacostraca > Decapoda > Palaemonidae > Macrobrachium > Macrobrachium nipponense. The sequence continues at coordinate 63,912,947 of NC_061092.1, forward strand.
AACTGTCAGCAAGTGGGCCAGAAATTACATCTTATGGTACCATGATGCAGAATGTCCATCATGATCAGTACCAAGGACTGGTAAGAGATCCTTGGATGTAAATTAGCCTGCCACTCTTCCTCCTTCTTAAATCAATCAAATGAACAGCCCACAGATGAACTTTAAACAGTTAGCCTGTCAAAAGCAGAGGTGTCAAATCTTTCATGGGAGTTCAAGATGAGCCTATTCGCCCCAAAGACTATGATTGTGACTATTCGCCTGCACCTCAGGGCCAATTTACATGAACCTTCAAGGTCCCTAAATTGCCGACGACGGTCATCTACTACACTAATTACACCATTCTGTTATCGGTTAACGTTCAATACTTTAAGGAAAGTTACTACGCTTTAAGGTGAAAAATATATTGTTATCTATTTTACTTAATGATAAAAATAATCATATATAAGCAAATAAACATTTAAATACAATGTTTTACTGATGGATATACCCTTTTCTCTTTTGAGGGTAACTGCAATGACATGACAGGCATTTCAGTTAGTGACTTTGTTATCGCCAGTCTGTTTGTGTTTCCATTCTGGAAGATTATAGAGAAAATTGTGTTTGGAAGATGGAAGACCATTTCCTTATCGTTATCCAGAGTTTAAGCTGCACAAACTACGAAAGAGATTTATCTCAGCATCCAAGAGATGCAGCTCCATTTGTGATAGCTTTATTCGATTTGGGTTCCAGTGGATTGACGAGACATCAAGAGACCGGAGCAAGAGAAAGGGAGAGATTGCCTTCGAAATCACCTCCGATTGATGTGTTCGCTGGAGTTAATCTGTCTCCTGTCGCCTCTTTCGCTTGTTTTGCTTGTGATTCACTTTGTTTTATATCTAATTTTCCTCACACCCTAATGAACGGAATTGTTGTCATTTTAAAACATAACCCTTCGAATAGGCTGATATTCTTAAAATCTTGACAATCTATTTGCAATGGTTGAATCCTCGGGAAATTGTTGAATGGCTTAGATAAAACGATAGAGATTCCTTATATCACTTTTTACATGATATAATTTCTCCTCGCGTGAATAGGATCCAAGATAAAAAACCTTTAACAGTCTGTGATAGTTAATTACCAATGTTAAGCTCAAACACACAAGAAAATGCAATATGAATTAAAGTGATATACAATAAATTCGGATGAAAATGGAAAAAACTTTAGTTGAACCACAGAACCTTGATCATCACTAAAGAGAAAAAATTAGGAAACTTTAAATCATATGAATAAAAGATATGACAAAGTTTCTGTCTGAATTTAGCTCAAAAAACAAGCGAAACATTTTTCCCTGTTTCTCGTTCTGACAAAATTCATTTATAATCGGCGGATATGGTTTGGACAGTTCTCATGATAAATAAAAAGACATTGCGATATGCTTAGGGGACCTACTGACATTTTTTTCATGAAGAAATGCAGAACAATTACAAAGACATAAGTAAAAAATCATTTGTTTTAAATTTAATCTATTTTCATATCCTGCTTTTCAGTACAATCTGTTCAATCTCAATTAAGAGTCCTTTTTGATTTTCAACCTTTGTTCTCTTGTCCTTTCGTTCCCCTTTCCCCCTTTTTCACGGAAAAGGGTTTGTAAATGTTTTCCAATCACTTTCTAATTATTACCTTCCATCATCAGTCTGCCTCTCTTGTGATAGACTTGAAATTACATATACATTAGAATATTGAGGTTGACCTCTCTCTCTCTCTCTCTCTCTCTATCTCTCTCTCTCTCTCTCTAGAATTCGGAAAAACTCACCATTATGTCAGGCAGAACATAAAACATTATTTACCCGTATTTGGTGACAAATTACCATGTGTCATGAATAATTTCAAAAGAAATAAAGCAAAAATGTTTGTTCCATTTTGCTTTATTTTTGGTAGATTAACTAGAGTTTTGGAGATTTGGAAATATTAAGTTTTCTCTGTATTCCGAATAAGTAGAGGGTATATTAGAATATATAAATTTGAGTAACGGTTTTCAGTGTGTTGACGAAGAGATGTATGATATCAGAGAAAGCAAATCAGACGTAGATGGTCTGTTGTGGGATAAGGAGATAGGCCGTGAATTGCTGCAGGTAGTCGAATGGTGATGCTGAAGAGAAACTACAGAAACTAGCGAAAGAATTTAAAAGCAATTGCAGGCTGAAAAAGATGAGAATAACCGTGAATAAGAATAGGAATAAGTTGCTAAACAAAAACAAAGGAAATGGGGAATTAATCTTAGTGCAAATGATATAACAATGGAAGCCCGTGATTCGAAATGAAATTTGGGGGCAAATAAACAGATGGCAAGATGAGGAAAGAAGTGAATGACGGAATAAATACGCACAATTATTATCAGAATCGGGATGAATTGTTGCATAACATGTGAAGCGTAGACAAATAGAAGAATAAGGTTGGGAAAGTGAATATATAATTCGGAAGTGTAAGAAGAAGTAAATCTAAAAAGTTCTGGATAGGAAGCAGGAGGAGGTATAGGAAACGAAAAGCTGCGAAATCTGTTGACCACAAGAGTCTGAGTAAGTTCAAGGCATAAGAAGTAAACTACAGAGGAATTTTCAGTGTAATATCGATAAGATTATGAAGTGTCTTGTATTGTGGAAATTTCTTGCACAGGCGCTACACCCACGATTCAAAATTGAGACTATTATCTTGCTTTCTCTCCGGAACCACCCGTATTTCATTATTTAAAAACATTTCCTTTTGAGACCGAAGTTTTTCAGGAAATTTAAGAGTTGATGGACACCTTTTTCCAGAAAAGAAGATTATGACAAATTGAAGCAACTCTAACGACAAGGTACATCGTTGTTACTCGACCCACGAAGGTAAAGGAACCATTTTTTGTTGAATAAACACGATTATATATATATATATAATATATTAATATATAGATATATATTACTATATGTAGATTTATATATATATCTATATATATTATTACTATATATATATATATATATATATTATATATTATAATATAAAGTATGTGTGCGTGTGCTGGCAGGTGTTCTTTTAATTATATGTCTGCATAGGCTTCTGCGTAGACCAACTATGTGGAAATAACAGTACACTTGCTTGTGGTTGAATGCGCTTTCCTTAAAAATTTAAAGCTCAGTTTTATTTTCATATAAGTAAATTTCTCTCTCATTTCCTGTGGCATGATGGCATACGTACTTTTTAGTTTCTGGAAAAGATAACTATTGAGATGGCACTTTTGTCTTCACTTTTCTTGTCCACCCTCAGATCTGAAGGACCACTGAGGCTAGAGGGCTGGAAATTGGTATGTTGATCATCCAACCTCCAATCACCAAACGAACCAAATTGCAGCCCTCTAGCCTCAGTCGTTTTCATTTAATTAAGGTTAAAGTGAGTCATGATCATGCGTCTGGCAACGCTATTAAACAGGCCTCCAACGGCCCATGGCTGAAAGTTTTATGGATCCCGGTTCATACAGTATTATACGCCGTGCAGAAAACTCAATTGCGCCGAGAAAAACTTTGGTGCATGTTTTACTTGATTTATATTGTTATCGAAAATATGCCGAACTGTTTTTGGATGACCAACACTTGCAATATATTTTATATATAAATTAAGGACTATTTGGTTTAAATCTCCAATAGACCATCAAGTTCACGTTTTGTAGAGACCCGTGGACATACGCCCCTTCATACTAGCTTTTTTTTCTTTTTTTACGGCTTTTCATCGTTACTGTTTGTCTCGAAACGCAGTAATAAGCACCATTACGCAAAGTGAAGGGCCTGTGTTCCATGCTCGACCCGGACGATCCCAAAGGTTTGTTATTCTTATTCCAACCTGAGAGGTGTTTGTGGGTTACAGCTGGTGTGGAGAGTATGAGGAGAACAGAGAGAAGGGAAAAAACTGGACGTGGGTTCATTCCTCTGTCAATTCATCGATCTCTCAGGTCCTTCCTTTTCCCTGAATGAAAGTCTGTCATACGATCTTTAATGTCTTCTACGGAAGATATTTTGGGATAGTGTATAATCTTTATCGACTCTCCTCTTCATTATACGAAGGATCTCTTGATTATGTCTGGAACGACTGAACGTCAATAGCTCTCGCTTCATATACCTCAGGAAAAAATATACTTGAATTTGAGGTGAAGTGAACTGGTAACATTTAGCTTACTCATTATCAAAAAGAGGGAAGCCGTTTTCAAAACTTGGACAGTTTCCAGACCCTGTACTTCCAGTTCATTCCTAACGCTTTGCATGATGCCATTGGCGGACGAAACTACTGAGCATTATTTTACAATTTACATTATAACTCTCCCTATGAGGAATACGACTGACAGAGACATCTAAATATATAGACAGATGGCGTCATAAAACACATATGCAAATGCATCGAAATTTCTAAGCAATTGACCTTACCGTGTAAAGAACAACTAGGGAAAGATTGACAATAGGGTGGTGATCTAAATTGATAACATATAGCGTGAACATTTTAAATCTGATATAAAACGAAATAAAAAGAAAATGGCGCAAATTTTTTTTAAAATGAGACGTAGTGTTAATTATAAGCTCTCAGACATTGTGAACTGCATGTTTTGCTATCCTTCAGCCGGTAGATCGCTTTGTTTTCCAGGGATCGTATGAGATGAGATGGCCTGTTAGGAATTATTTGTTTACTGAGTATTAGTGTTCTTTTTTGTTGTTATTGGTAGTGGGGTAATTATAGAATCTATTGTTCCTGTTCTTCCTTTTGGGTAAAACTTTGTTACACATTGATAACTTATGTAAACTGTGAATTAGTACTAATGGTTGTTTGCATTTGAGGTTAAACTCAGCATATTGTTTATTTTCGTTTTGAAAGTAAATCCTTTCAAGTGTAAACTACCTAACGACTCTTTCGGAACTATCTGCTGGTGGTCTTGTTCTTTCGCAGTGTTACGAAGTATTGAAGGAACCATCGCCGGCGGAAAAAAAAAGGCAGTTGGAATAAAACAGTTGGAAGAAGACTTTCTTACTTGACGGAAGTCTTTTGGAATTAAAATCCGATTAATGTTAGTTCGTCAAGATCTTATAATGGAGGGGTAATATATCCTCGATTTTCTCTGCCATCCTGCACAAGATGTGACCAGCCATATGTGTTTTAGCATCAACGACACTATCTTCACCGAATTTCAGAGGAATAGTATTAATAAGGCATTGCGAAAATTATGCCGGTTTTCTGAAGTGATTCCCTGTCAATTTATTTATCGTGGATAAATATTCCCTTGCTCGATTCCCAACAAATAAGCCTTGTGGATGCTGATTTTCTGTATACTCATAATTTATCACTTCTGTAACTTGGAGTTAGCATTTTTTAAGCACCTTTGCGTTAGATTATTGGTCAGATATTATGTTCTCTTTAAGTCGAAGTTTCAAGGTCGTTAGGCCTGTTGTGGTTAGCGATAGTCACGTTTAGTATTGTCGACTGTAAATAAATAAACAGTCTTATTCTTCGTAGGCTCAAAATCTTAGTTCTAAGCCTTGCTAACTATTGTTAAGTTTATTGCCTGAGTTACTAGGTGATCTAATCATTTTTTCCTTTACATTTAGAATAAAATTTCATTTATATCCTCAGGGTTTCTTGAATAGCGGGGAAGATTAAGGAAGGAAGACAGCATATCATCTGTAGTTACTTCTGACACAAGTAATTCCTTCTTCCAACAACAAGCCAACCAGCAACCAGCTCACAAGTCGAAAGTTATCTTTCATATGGAAGTATAAACTTTCATTACAGCAAGCGATTTTAATTGTCTCGTTTTATTACTTTCATCGTACTTTTTTCAAGTGGGGGAAACATCGTCGAAAAGACAGCAATTAGTTAACGATCATCGGAGTCACAAACTGCCCTTCCATCCCCAAGGGGCCTTTGTCCTGACAACCTCTCTATTCTGACAGAAATCCAACGCCCACTAAACGTCCTACCACACACTGAGAGAAGGAAGAGAACACTCAATTTGTAAAGGTATGTCTGGAAAGCAAAGAACTGTGCCTGCTATCTGTTATCTTTATCTTTTCCTCTCGAACTTACTCACACTTAATTATTCCGTTTATTTCCTTTCTCAAGTGCTTTGAACTTATGTGTCTTAGGTGTTCTCTTGATGACCAAGGATTAGAGTAAAAGCTCCCCATTTGCAGACGCAACATTAACGTAATGCTCCCTCCCGATTCTTTCCTTAAATTAGATTTGTGAGACAGTAATTAGGGCAGTGTGTTAATTATACATCCTTCTGTTTTTAAACGACTGATGACCCGTTTTATCACCAAGTGTATATCTATCCTGACCCAATATTTCTGGGAATTGCATTTAGAAAACACCGTTGCAGTTTCTTTTATTTATTCTAGGAATAGTTTCTCCGTATTCATTAGTGTGTCCCTTTGCAAGTGGGGTCTTTTCAGTTATTTCCATTTGTTTATTAATTTGTGCTCGTGATTAATTCCACACCTCTAATGTATCGTTCATATGAACATAAATCTGTAGCAATAACTCCTAATGCAATGCTAATTTTCATCGGTTGTTAAAGCAACCACTTGTAAAGGGAAGCTTTTATATTAACCTTACCTGCTAGAGAAGACGTTTTTTATAACTTCAAAGAACTGTGGTATAAGAATGATCTCATTCAGTTTGAAAGACAACTACCGATAACTCCATCAAAGAAATTTCATGTGTAAAGCAATGGCTTGTGATGTTGTGTCTGTCAAAATGCTCAACAAAACTAGACCTTACTGGCTATTTAGTAGTGTATTATAGCTTATCATAGGTTATGACCATAAGTGTATACTACATCTCAAATTTGGAGATGATGTCCTAGTACAGCACTAACAATCATATGTAACTCATGCATCTTTCTCTTACCCATAATCACAGAGATGCTGAAATGAGTGATATGGTAATTGTTCCAATGGATGTCATAGAACACCGAGTGAGGAGAATAGTTCTAGTTCTGTATTAGCAGATCAGGGAGCCAGTGTGTTTGATATGAAGACTTGTCCCACGAGAGCTGCTGCCTTGCTTGCAAAAGCAAAATGCGCAAGTGATGTGCGGACTCAGTCATTAAATACTTATCTTAATATTTTATGTCACATTGCTTTCATTTATTTTGTTTACTATTTAGGTGCCTTACATTTCATCATGTGATGCCAGTGCACTTATTTCTTGGCCGGAGTATGTGATAAATTTACATTTCGCGGCTTTTATTCATTCATTCTTTTTGTATTTTCATTGTGTTAACTCTAATTTTGCCATTAATTCTCCTTAAAGGGTGAAAGTATCTCAATCCTTAATGTGATTACATAACAAATAAACCCCCTCTTGGAAAAACACCCTTCTTCAGACTTTTTCATCTTTTCTTGATAACTGTATCTTTCTCGGAACACTTCCATATTCATCCAGAGTTCAAACAAAAGAATGCGAGCTCAAACTCAGCGTCCAAGAAATACAGTAAACAAGGATTCACCGAATTCGAAAAGATAATCAATTCAACAAAATTTTCCAGCAACATGGCAAATATTGTTATTTCACAGAGCATTGTCACATTACACCAACCAGCTCTACGAGAAGTTGTGACCTATGAAGGACGTAAAAAAAAATCTAAAAGCTAAATATATTGGTTGCCCTGACGCTGACAGAACTGAATAAACCAAAAACGCAGATTTTAGCTTGTTAATGGCATTTTATGTGATACTCGATATACAGCGAGTTAGAATTTGTTAGCTCTGTAGTTTTGGAACTCGTTAGTTTCGTTGATTGCATAACGGTAGAGAGTCAAATACTACTGATATCAAAACGTGATTGCTGAACGCTTGTTAAGGATTATGACGGCTTTCTCTGCAGCTGAAGTGGTCGAAGTATTCAATAATGGTAGAGTCTGTATAACAGTAATTCACGAGTGAGTGACGGAACCTAGTTTATGTCTGTTTCAAGGTAGAGAAAGAATAGTTATCTTTTTCTTACACGATTGAAATGAGATGGAAGAAACAAATCGCTTCATGAAGGCTAAAGCAATTTGTTTCTTTTATATTCTCTCACCAAGATCATTCTTTTTAGTATAAATGATTTTCAGGAACAAAAATCTAAATTTGTCAGCTTCTGTCCAATCATTTTTTTTATAAACCATTCAATTCCTAGTGACCCCCTAAAGTCCTAAAAAAAAGTGTAAAAAATGTGATTCTGATTGAAATGAAAACTGTCTTAAGAATGTCAAAGAATTTTATAATGCCGTATTCATAAAGAGAGAGAGAGAGAGAGAGAGAGAGAGAGAGAGAGAGAGAGAGAGAGAGAGAGAGAGAGAGTAAACGATGATTGCTGAAACCCGCAAAATATTTGCCACAAGGGAATATTTACATAATATTCTTTAAAGTATGCAAAGATAAAGTATTTTAGAGGAATCTCGAGGCATCAAGCAGCTCTGGAAATAATCCTTGTTAAACTCACAAAGAGGAGAAAAGAGATGGATTTTAGTTCCATGCAGTCTTTTCTTATTCTTTTTTAACTAAGGTGAAAGGAAGAGAAAATGAAAGAATCCTTGGAGGTTGACGAGAAGAATGAACTCAGGATTTTGAAGTCTCGGTGAAGAACCCATTCATTATCATGAAAATACTATCAGCAATATACCCTTAGACCTAAAGGTTTTCTGTTATCTCCTTTCGAGAATTTATTTTTTTGATCAAAAATTTGTCGAAGGGTGCCTGCATTTCCAAAAGATCTCACTGTTATGTTTCATCCTCCCCACCCCCAAACCCCCCCCCCCCCTTTTCCCCTTTAATCCTAGACAGAGACTATTTCTACAGGATAAGACAGCTCTTATTTTTTTTTACCTCAGGCCTTTTACCGGATATTTTTATAATGTCTTATTGTTTATTAGTCCTAAAAAAAGAAATTGCTGAAATTTAAATTATTGCAAGAAATTCGTTTTGTGCAGAGTTAAAGCACCAGACAAACTATTTCCATCTAAATATTCAGTGAAAAACTTGAGAGGTTGGTCATATTCTTAATAATTAGGTTTACAATTATTTTTTATTTGCTTTTTGCAGTAAATTAATAGATGGGCAGAAACTTCTGCCATAGTGTTATCTCGTAATCTACGTATCTAAGTCAACTTACTTTCTCATTGATTGTTTTCCTGGATATCTTTCTGTCGATATTAGTCCCGATAGTGATTCCAAATGATCTTTCTTTTACAAAATAATAACGGTTGCCATTTTCAACTTATGTAGATGAAGGAACAAACATTTCAAATCTTCAACATTCTAAGTTGTTTATTAAAATCAAATTTCCTTTTCTTCGGGTCGTCGCGTTCTTCATTTAAGAAGCAGTATTGTACCAAATAGAAGAGAGCCATTGATAAATATTAGGGAAAGCAAAAGCAATTAGAATTTACTATTATTGGAGCAGACCATCACTTGAGAATTTATTCAGGAAGATATGTAGAATAATCCCCATGAAACTTAAAAAAATGTAAAGGCTGTTACATCTGTACAATAACTATTTAGTTTTCTTGAGGACCATGAAATATGCAAAACATTTTCTTCAAATGTCCTTCACAGTGATACAACGGTGAGTCTGTTAGAATTGAAGAGAGACCGTAAATGAAATCCTGGAATTTGCAACAGCATATTTCAGCAAAAGCTTTTCCCCATGATATCAGTGGGTGCGTGAAGGTTTCCATTCGTTTCCAGTAGCTTACTCCAAACAATAAAAAAAAGAGAGAAAGAGAAATTCACATGACAAAACGTGACCCAACTCTCTCTCTCTCTCTCTCTCTTCTCTTTTCTCTCTCTATCTACTCTCTCTCTCTCTCTCTCTCTCTCTCTCTCTCTGCCTAGGATAGTTTTCAAGCGAAGTTTTGCGGAGCCATAGATTTGTAGGTTGCGTAGTTTCCGAGAGATGCTCTGCCCAGAAACAAATTGCCGAAGGATTTAAAGACGATTTCAACATTCACGATTAGTCTTGCCATAAGGTTTTTAAATTAAAAATGTTTTCACTCTTAATCATTACCAAATTTGATACGAATATTTTTTAACAATAATCTCAAGCTTTTAAGTCGAATGGTTACAAACATGACAAAGTCCTTCTGCATGATCAGTTAGAAGAAGAAAAAACTAAAAGGCATAAACTGCAGATCTAGAGAGAACCTCCAAAACATTTCTCATAGTTTCCTTTGCAATCTTCGTCTCCAGAACTTCCTCCTCAACCTGGTACCAAAAATCTCTCAGAAAGACCGAAGAATGGGAAGAAATAAAAAAAAATTAATGGACAGAACAAGAAAACCACTTGGCTCTTAGTTGCAACCAAAAGACATGAAACAACTTTTAACGTTACTGACAGTTGAAGCGTTGGTACCAAAAATCTCTCAGAAAGACCGAAGAATGGGAAGAAATAAAAAAAAAATAATGGACAGAACAAGAAAACCACTTGGCTCTTAGTTGCAACCAAGAATAAATATTAGACATGAGTTATGCGTACAATCAGGTGGAACTTTTTTGCTGTGCACACATAATCTGGTTCTGGTTTATTTTTGAATTACTGAAATTCATGTTATTTATGTAGGTAAAGGAAAGGCTCTTTACATTCCTAGCGAAGAATAGATGAGATCACATTTCCTATCCATCTTCAGCTTTTTATATCCATTTCTTGTGCTTTGCTGGATTTTATGTTTCCCATACCATCCCACATTAGAATCTATAGTCTAACCCCTAAGGTTACTTGGTTTTGGTACAACTTAGTCATATCCTAGCACCATTGGAAAAATTTTAATTCATAATAGTCGGAAAACAATAAAGGAGTCATATATAGATCCCATGCAAGTGCGGTAGTTTTTACATAGGACAATCTGGGAAGACACTCGAAAAACGCATTTTAAATCATAAATATAATATACGAATAAATAATACAAACAATGTTTTATGTGATCATAATAGTATGTTTAATGTACCGATTGACTGTCTCGGGTCAAAGATTTTGTTTAAGGGCACAGGTTTTAATTAAAGAAATCGCCTGGTTTGTATTGTATAAATTAGATTCTTTTATGTTACATGTCATGAAACGTCCGTACAAATTGGATAATGTTATCCATTAACTATCATACGCTTGTTAATATGTACTGTATATTATGCTGTTTCAAATGGATGTATTACCTCGTTAGATATGTTGGTATTTTTCATTTGTTCAACTGCTATTCTTGTTTTATTGTTATTTTACTGCTGAATAGTTTGTAGCTCAAACTACTAGTTTTTGGTGACTATCTTTAAAAAAATAAAAATTTTAGGCCTTTATTGGCTACATACACTTTAAACTTTATCTGTTTCCTTAATAAATGCTCCAAGAAGAGGTCCATTGGAGGACAGAACTGTTGGGCATTTTCGGAGACATAGGGCCGTATCTTTAAACTACCACCAGCGGCGAAGAAGCTCTTCGTCACTGAAATGGTATTATTGTGGCGCGAAGAGTCTCTTCGTGCCGAAGACGAAGGTGATTGGAGGGAGAAAATTATTGGAAACGAAAGAGGCGGTCTTGACCATCTCTTCGCTAACCTCTTCGTATATTTTTTGTAAAATTAAAAGAGAACCGCATAACTAATGTATAGCTGGGCAGGAATATATCAAAATTATGAAGATTCTTGCACTTTGTGACCAGTTTTTGAATTTTTGTATGGTGATAGGTATGGACACAAGGTTCTCAAAACCATCGCAAGAAAGTTGCAACTGCCCTCTAGAGGCCTGCTTGCACGAAATTCAATATGGCTGCCACCGATAAAAGATAATAGTGTAATTCAGCTCCTATTTACAATAGAATCATGTGTAAAACCACTTTTCTAATGTTTTTGGGGGCAAGGATTCCATTTCTGATGCCATTTTGCTGTTTCAAATTACACTAAAATGCACTTGAATAGATATAGACAGATGATGTTGGGTTCTGGGCCCATGTGTTAGACCTCTTCCAGTTCTTTCACACGTTGTTGTCCCTGTTTACTAGGAATTTCATTGAAGTGTTGAAATTGGCCTTACAAAATATAGAACGTGTAGCAGTAAAAATAATCATAATTATGTTAAGATACCAACTTAAAGATACTCTTGTGGGACTATGTAACTGTGTTCTGGTCCATCAAAATTATTTCCTTTGGTTTAGTTGTATAGATTATAGTTGTGATTTCAGTGGATGCAAATTACAAAATTTCCACAATAAAAATTACAACGTGAAATGTTATTTATCAATACAAAACCCATTATCTGGCATATAGTATTAAATGTGAACATAAACTGAAATGATCGAATTATATGTTTGATACTAACACATGCATGTGATATGTACCTTTACATTGAAAAAAAATCAAAGATTAGAATCAACATTGATTAAAAGTGGTAAAAAGAGAAAAAAAATATCATTCAACTATAAATATGATTTCCTAAGAACAGAACAGATCAGATTGCCATGTCATTGTTTAATTTGCCTCCTTCACAATTGCACAGTGGCCCACAGCGAATTCCAGCTTGATTGCACTTGCAGTTGCCATTGCATGCAACCAAGCACCCACAGTGGAGTAGCAGTGTGCATCCATGGCTGGCATCTGGTAGATTGGTCCAGTATGGCATCCATACCTTCGTTCTTGCATTCCATTTCCAGCTCCATTCACTTGCATTTGGAATGTTAGGACTTCTGTAGAGCGACTGCTTCCAGATGAAAGGTGCAACAAGCAGTGCACGTTTTATACACTGGAACAAGGCATGCTTTGAGGCCATGTGTGAACATCAGCTGTCTTGCCTCAGGGACACAGTTTGCACGGCACATTTTACTGTACATCAGCACGGTGAAGTGTTCCAGACAGCTCATGTGCAGTGAGTCAAGTGTGAGGCTGGTTGGGTCCTGTTGATGGCTATGAAAGTTTGCGTGACCTCAAGAAAAGTGGCCCATGTATTCCAGGCAGTCTTTTTTCCTATGCCAAACATTGCAGATGTTACATCACATCCCACGTATGCATTGAGTTCCCAGCATGGTGCAAATGAAGCATTATTCGTGTGTCAGCTTCTTCTTGTTAGCATGAGACAGAGCTGATAGATTCATGGTTGGTTGCTGAGTACAAGTTCAGCCTTTTTAGTAGAGGAATGATAAACCCTTTTTTTTTGCACCAGTGGTTTCCATTGGGCTAGTTGCTTCGCTGAGGGAACTGAAGACAGATTATCTTTGTTGTGAGACTGCTTTAGGAACTCCTGCCAGTCAGCCCCATTTGGTATAGGTATGTTTACATCACCAGCATATTCATCAACATAGGGCACATTAGCATAAACATTGGGAATGTGAACAGGAGAATTTTCAGGAAGATCCAGGCAGAGTGGTGGAGGGTCCTCACCATTGTTGTCAGGAGTGAGATGGCTGGTCAGTGTCATGGCAGTACCATGAAATTCACAGCAGCCGGACTCATCCAAGTTATCCACTGCACTTGTCACAAAGACTCCCCTTTTAATGTTGGTAGGCACTACAACCCCATCTTCTGCCCAATGCTTGGACACTGCTTTAGCAAAGTTCCTTCTCACATCCATTACTCGATCATAAGAAACTGACATGCCCAGGACATGGAAAGTGCTGATGTTTCCTTTCTGTCAGTCATTAACATGAAGTTTCAACCCCACATACAGGGGAAATGGAGTTTCTCTCTCTCTACCTTGATAGAAACTAGGAGTCTGTCTGGTCTCCTTAATGGCATTACTGCATATCATCTGAGAGATAGTGAAGGCCATTCTAATTCTGGAAGTGTGACTGGCTTGATCATCTTCCAGTCATTCTGCTATTGAGCTTGATCCTTCAAGTAAGACATCTATGAGTGTAAGAAGAGGCTGAGCAACAGGCTCGGACAGACACTGTGAATTGAATGACCCATCAAAAGGTATTTGTTGCAGCAGAATGTACTTTTGCAGCATGAGACCCACATCTACAATTTTCTCTGCTTCTTCTGTCAATTGAAGTCGAGCTATTTCTGCCAAAGCTGCACTAACTGTCTTCTTATGGGAGATATACACTTCTATACCCTCGTTGTATGCTGACCAGTCAGATCCCAGTTTTTTAAGATGTTCGTTGAAACTACTAGGGTGAACATTAAGACAAGTCCATTCAGGGCCAAGTGTCTGGATACAATCAACATACATTTTTCTTAATGCTGAGAGCTTGTCAGGATAAGGAGAATGGTT
>NC_061092.1:63927671-63965171 GCF_015104395.2 Macrobrachium nipponense
AGACTGACGCCCCTGTAGGTGTAATAAAACACAATTAATTGAAAAATTTGATTCATAATTTTTTTTTTGACACTGGTGGGGTAACCAGAGATCTAATGGAAATAATATTTTGGAAACCACAGATTCGGGTCATCTTATGTAAATTCGAGAGACATAAGATTAAAAACATATTTATCATGAAGGTTTTTTTAGAAATCTATATAAGAATGCTTTAAATACAATTACCAGTTTTTAAGATTATGCCAATAGGTGATATTTATGAATTTTTAAAGTTGAGTGACAGACTGTGAGAGAGAGAAATCTCCTTCACCATTAAAGGTCAAAAATTGAAGGAAAATTCCTTCCATTTGGTGAATAATATGAATCACCTTTCAACAGAAAAATGGTTCAGCGCTTTATAGGAGTCTAAGGTTTACAGAGGAATCGTAAACTATTAACTATATAAAAACATTATTATGGTGATTTAATAAGCAAGAGCACAGAGGATGTAAAGATCTGTGACGTCATCAAGTCCTGTCGGTGGAGACTCGAGGATCCTTCCCTGGATTCAGTCTCCAGGAAGGACTCCAGCCCTCCAGTCCCCGAACTCGCTAAGGTGACTCGTTATCCAGTATTTGTTTTCATTTTACAACTCTATTCACTTAGTATATGTATACTATACACACACATACACACACCTGAAGAGGTGTAAAGCGAAAAAAAATATAGGTAAGCGACGTCACCTGAGCGGAGTTTGGAGCCTCAAAGGATGAAGTACCTTCCTTAGACTCTTGAATCCTGAGAAGGATCCTTGGAGTCTCCACCGACAGGACTTGATGACGTCACAGGTCTTCACATCATCTCTGTCTTTGCTTATTAAATCACCATAATTATGTTTTATAGGGTTAATAGTTTACGATTCCTCTGTAAACCTTGACTCCTATAAGCGCTGAACCATTTTTCTGTTGAAAGGTGATTCACATTATTCACCAAATGGAAGGAATTTTCCTTCAATTTTTGACCTTTGATATCAAAGGTGAAGGAGATTTCTCTCGCTCACAGTCTGTCACTCAACTTGAAAATGAACTAAATAAAAATCACCTATAGGCATAATCTTAAAAACTGGTAATTGTATTTAAGCATTCTTAATATAGATTTCTAGAACATTCATGATAAATAAATTTTTAATCTTATGTCTCTCGAATTTACATAAGATGACCCAATCTGTGGTTTCCAAAATATTATTTCCATTAGATCTCTGGTTACCCCACCAGTGTCAAAAAAATTATGAATAAAATTTTTCTAATTAATTGTGTTTTATTACACCTACAGGGGCGTCACTCTCTCTCTCTCGGTCGCGCACTCTCTCGTACACACACACACACACACAAACACATACACACACACACACCCAAAAAAATCATATTAAAATAAATATGTACAGTTGGACACAGGTTTCCCTGGTACACCTTCTTGAGGGACTTCGAAAAATTATATGGTAACAGTGTTTACTGAGGGGGATGGGGGGAGGACTCTTCCTCTCTTAGCAAGAGTTCCACCAATAAGCTCCGGAATTCTTTCAGTGGGAGGAGTCAATAGGTATGGTTGGAGAAACACACACACACACACACACGGAGTAAAAGAAAAAAAAAAAGAAATCTGAGCAGGTTATATCGCTGTAACTAAGATTACTGTCTCACTTTTAATATAAGTTTGATTATTAAGATTCCATTTAACTTTCGTCTAAGTCATTATCTTACCACCGTGTCTGTTATTATATATCGGTCATATTCATTACGCAATACTACTTAAAATTTATCACAATTTTAGAGTTATATTTGTATTGGAGAGAATCACGAACATCATAACAGGATATTTTAACCTTATCATGTAAGCCAAGTTTATAGTATCGGTTGCAGTGCGTTTCCTACCAACAATATAATAGGAAGCTATAAAGAGAAGCGCAGCAGCACTTCATTGAACATACCCAAACACTCAGTGAACGTATTGAAAGTGTCTGACACCTTAGCTCCTCTCTCTCTCATATTAGCTACTTTAAAGTGACATGTCATCTAGAAATACCACTGCGCTAAGTATGCAGTTTTGATATGTCATTAACACCCTCTAATTTTGACGTAACTAATATATGCATATATATTTTTTCGGGGGGCGGGGGGAGTGGTGTCGGGGATTGAGTTCTTGTTGTTAAGCCGTCTTACAGGTTTTGGAATTCTAAAATGCAATCAAACTGACAAGCTTCTTGCTTTTGCTATACCGATGTCCTCAGCCTGGCTTTGCTACAACTGAAATGGGTGGGGGACTAGGGGTAAGGTGGGCCTGTTGCGATATGCTCGTGGATAGAGTGTATGGCTAACGAAAAGCTCCACTGAAATATTTCTTGTTTATCTTTAATGCCTGCGTGTTTTTAGTGTTTATCCTAATATTATTATAGTTCTGTAGATTTTCTGAATACAACAACATTTACAAGAAGAAGAATTAGGTTACACTCACTCTCTCTTATAAATACATAATGAAAAGGAGAGAGAGAGAGAGAGAGAGAGAGACTAGACGTTACTGAGGAATCAAAATGAAACTACTAGGGACAGAGAAGATTCCACAACGTGTAATGGAAAGTGAAGAAGGACTCCCAAACTTGGTGCAAACTTTTAGCCATTCCCATATGGTAAACTTAATTCGTTTGCCAATGATAAAGAATTGTTGATATTCAGAGGTTTCATGTATTCATGGTTGGGTTTGTATTCCCTCTTGAATATACTGTAGAGGTTATTCCCTACACGCCGTTCATTACAATAATTATTACATGATATGGATAAACATATCTACTTGGCTTATATTTTCTAATATATTAATTGTGATACATGTTTTTTAATGTCATACGAACAGAAACTCCTTTCGCTCTTATCATCATTCGTGTGAGGATAAGAGACAGACGTCTCTATTGTTAAAACAGCCCTTCAGTCATTTACCTGTCCATTGTGGAAAGAGCTATTTGGAGAAATGTAGTTTGATGATATTGTCCTAGGGTTCTCTTTTTAGATAATTTTTAAAGAAAAAATCAGGATTGCGAAATTCCCTTTAGATTTTGAACTGCTTTAAAATATCAAATTCACCTTTCAATAAATAAAATTATAATAATCATGACCAAGAGCTAAACGATATGCATAGGTCTGTTTACGATTTTTTTTTTACATCATACGACATGGAAGTTCAGCGGAAGCCATGGGGTAATCCAAATACACATAAATTTTACATCATTTTTAATATTAGTGAGAAGTCCAGCCACCGTTCCTTCTAGATCACTCTTGCAATCTGTTAGGCATAGAAGATTCATGGTTTCTGACGATCTGTGGTCGGTTGTGGAAGTTCCATGTGTTCCCAGAGGTTCATAAGTTGATGGTCTCCTCTCCCTCTCAGGCTCCCAACATTTTACCAAATTAGCCTAAATATTCTCAGTGAGGTTCATGTCTGTATCCTTACTTGGCCAGTCAAGCAAACTGCAGATCCTCTGACCTTGAAACCATTCCTGGACTATTCTGGCCGTATGGATGGGGCAGCGGTCGTGAATGAAAATGACAGGAGCAGGTGGGGAGGAAATAATTCCGCTGTGAAGTGAAAGAAGTTAGAAATCCTGAAGAATTTCAATGTATTTTTCACCAGAGAACCTCCACTCAATCCTGGTTGATATCATCCATATGTAAGAAGATCCAGCTCACACGTTTAATGTGGACATGCCCATTCGTGGGTCACTCGTAAATTTTCAAATTTCTGTAGTATCTGAAAGGAAAAAATCAAATTTTTAACAATTTACGCTTTGCTTTTTGTAATAGGGAAAATAATGCTATATCGTTTGGGGAAAATGAAATGCTAAAGTAACAGTCCTGGCCAATAAGTAATTATGTTATTCATATGCAAGGATTAATACTTATAATAGCATTAACTCTGATCTGCAACAGTCCGTTATGATATGATATTCTTTAATTCAGTAAACAGGCTGTACTCTATATTATAAGTTTGCCTATGTGATTATTCATAACATTAATAATGCATTTGCTTAATGCCTGAAAGCTGGCCATAGTAGAAAACTAATGGGGGGTGGGGGGTTTTCAATGAAGAATTATTTTCACGCTTCTCGTGGCAATATAATTCAATTAGCGGAAAAGACATGGTTATTGACAAAATTATTATCTTTTGATTATAATATTACCCTTGCTTATAATTATTATACTCTGACTGTTTTTAATGATTATAGAAACTCACCTTATATTACTCGGTCTTCAGTTATGTATTCTGCCGTGACTTCTGCTAGTAAAAGACCTTTCGTCACTGCATACGACTCGAGACCAAAATTTCATATCCTCCCCCACAAACTGTTGAACAAAGGCAAGCCTATCAGCACGATGCCGTTCGGCGAGAAATTCCATCTTGGCAGGAATTCTGAGGTATTCCTGCCTCATGCAGACGTCTTCGCACCGTCATAGCCGAAACATTTAATGCCAGACGTTCACAAATAGCAATAATATTGGTAAAAGGATCTTCTTATGCTGCTCGTCGTTATCCTAACGGTTGGTCATTCGTGGTGGAGGTCTTCGAACTGAAATACGTAATTAACATGCAGATACCTAGATTAATTGTAGCCTGTTTACTTATGGGAACGCTATTTGGTATTCTGGGAAGTAAAGAGAAAGAATCACTATTAGAGTTCAACAGGACCAAAGCAACTGTAATTTAGGTGTCATAATTTCACGGGTTTATAAGTTTTATAGTTTAAAAAATTAATAAATAAATGAAATAAATGGATCACCTGAAGATTTAGTGGACCCCATAATACCTCTCCTGAAGAAAATCGACCCCAATATTTTCCTCCTGAAGAAAAGCGACCCCAATATTTTCCACCTGAAGATAAACGACCCCTACTTGTTGGTGTCTCCAATCTTCAGGTGACCCACTTTAGCTCATAATATTATAGAAAAAAGGAGAAAAAATATAGATATATATTCATTAAAAACTACTTTATTAAACATTTGTTAAAAACACAAATTTAGACTAACAATCAATAGTTAATTAAAAGCGTATTGTCTTACAATTTTAGTACAAAAATAATCAAACCTACTGTAACCCCTATGGCTAGCGCGCGCAGCGCAACATTACCTCTTGCCAGAACATACCAAGCTTGCCAAGAATCTTTAAATATGCAGATAAGGCGCGAAGCGCCGTTCCGCCATTGCCTTACTGTAACCCCTATTAATTCCTCACCTTAAGAAAAACGACCCCAATATTTCCACCTGAAGAAAAGCGACCCCAGCGTGTGTTGGGGTCGCTTTTCTTCAGGTGATCCAAATAAATAAATGCTATCCAAAGTCGGTCAATTTCCCAGTCTAAGCAAAATATATACAACACCTCAGTCTAGCCATGATTGGGTGACAAACTTGTTAGCGTGTAATAGGGGTGCTGTAGCAGTGATATCGTTATCACCGAACAAAGTGATATATTACTGGGATGATTGATTGATTGGCTGTTACTGGCATTGCAACATCTCAGGTCATTACTGTCATTGATAACGTTTAAAATTCGTATGTCTTCATAATGATAAAATTGTTAATTGTCTGTTTGAAAACACTGTTTACTAAAGGTGGTGCTGTTCCTCTCTTAACGTGAATTCCACTAATCAGCTTTCGAGCTGTTTTAATGTATAAGAGGTTGGAGGAGGCAAACTTGTAATAAGTATTAATCCTCAAAGATGAATAAAAATTATTTTAATGCAGGGTTTGTTACTTAGCATTACATTTCCCCAAACGATATATCATTATTTTCCTTGTTACGGAAAGCAACGTGTAAATTGTAAAAAATTCAGATTGTTTTCCTTCAGATACCACCGAGGAAACGACATTGAACTAATGTTGTCCACATATCCTTTGGCCAAGCAAGCTTCTTAGCAATTTTCTCAAATGACACAAAAAATTCATTAACCTCCTCCTCGGAAAAGTGTGGGTACCAGTTTTAACGCAGCGAACATATTAAACCTTGTTTCATCAACACTAGAATTATTATAACTACATTCTTTTCCCTGATTCAACTTAATCTGTAATTTAAGCACCTCAATTTCATGCTCTCTTTCTTTTGCCCTTTCATCGGCTCTAAGTTGGAGAGCTTTAAACTCCAGTTCCTTCATCTTGGTTTTTTCTTTCAAAATTTCCAAATCCAAAGGTTCATCACCACTATCAATAGGATTTTCTTTACCTCCACCTTCCAGTTCCTCCATCTCCAGGCTTACTCTCATCCAGCCTACTACTTTCCAGAACATCCTTCCTATCAAGAGTCTCTCCTATATATCCTCGCGGCTTCAAGACATCCAAATAACAACGGTCCCTTCTTAACCTCAGTGGCCAAACTTAAATCCAAGAACTCTGCAATCAACCACAATTGATCCCTTTTTAGTTCAAACAGATCCTCTTCCCAGTTAGGACTAGCCAAAAAGTTCGCTACCTCAGCTTCTTCACTCTCTAAATAATGCATCCTGAATTAATTAAATAGAAATAATCACTTTAAATACGTTCAGTGGCTTGACCACCTCTCCGAGAGCCGTTTACAGTTGAAAATTATGCCGCTAAACTGGATACTGGCTAAAAAGGTCGCCAAATTATGTTATGAACTTAAGATTGATTAAATTCATCCAGGATTCTTTTTCCAGACTGGCTCAGTGCCAAAATACCAGGCAAGAACCAGCAGCGACACAAAATTCACAAAGCAAAAATAACTCTCAAAGAGGGATACAAAAAAACACTGAACAAAAACTTCAACAATAAATTTAATTAACAAAAAATAGTATTCAAATTACAAAAAAGTAGTCCTCGAAAAGCTTTCTTAGGAACTGGAAAAACACATACGCTACTTTACAATAACAACACTCGAACCATCACGCGCCTACCTAACTTTTATACCTCAGTCGAAGAGAAAGAAAGGTGTAGGAGGCAGAAAAAACACACTTTCCTAGCATACGACAGTTGGAGTTGCAGAGTGAAGTAAACCTTAAACCTAATCAATTTCACAATAATCATTAATCATAATACACCTTATAATATGTCCTAAATTGACGATAATACTACACTGCAGAGGTAATGAAGAAATAGCTGATGAATTCCTGCATATGTTCTCAAAGACCACACCAAATTCGTAATCAAAGATTAGTATAACGCATCAACAGCGATTGTCCTCTTCCGGATCACTAGGGGTGTTCTTGCACCGAGGGGATCACCAGGGCAACGTAAATTGTATATTATGTAAAGCAGACGGAAGGGGGAAGAACATATACGGTCCGCTTACCGTTCTTCGCCACTAGAAGGCCTCCTGACGACTCCAGGAGGTCAAACACACGGCAACAGCCAGCAGCAGTAGCAAGCAGCAGCACAAAAGCAACAGCAATGCTTATAAGTGAGGCTAAAATTCATTAGCAGGAGCCTCTCAAATTCAATGGTAGCTGCAGGATCAGGAACAAATATCTTCCGATAATTAAGCCGTGAAAAATGCTGCAAGACCTCCTCTGTTGGGGAGCCGCACGGTCCAGATAGAAAAGGTCAGCCAGACAGCGTCTCAATTTTAAGCCTCTTCTGCGCACCTACGTCATCTGAGGGAGCGCGGTGGTGAGAACCATTAAGTACGTAGGTCTAACACGCCGTCAACAATCTTTTTAGAAGAGAATTTTTTTGATGATGTGCTGTTTCAAGTTTCAAAAGAATGTAAATAAAACAGCATTTGCATTTTGAAAATATTTTATTAAGTTGCAACTTTTATCTTTTTTCTTAGTGCTTCCCTGCATGGTTACCCTTGGCGTTTCCTTTACTTACACAAATTATTAAGAAATCTCATTCGAAAATATACGGATATCTTTACATAAAAAGCTATAACATCGTCAGGAACTTCAATATTAGACTTTTTCAATTCAAAGTAAAGCTTTTTAAAACAATGTTTGCCCTCTATGAATGCTTTCCCGTGTACAGCATTAAAGATCTCCCGCATTTTTACTAACTGTGAAAAAAAATTACTAGAAAGTACCATGCAACTCTCCCCCCTACTTACACAGTCTATCCAAAGTATCACTCCTTGGTACTTCTTTATTCTTATTTCCTAACTCAGGGTGGGTATTTCACACAAAATATTTTGACTATATCCCCAATGTATTTACGAGCCTCCTCCTCAATTACTCCCTCGATATCTTTTTGTATTTCTGTGTTTGCTCTCAAAAGGTTTTCTTCCTCATCAAAACATCTTTTCCTAAATCAAAATCTAAATTTCTAAACATCTGTGCGGTTAGTCATATTTCTAATGCTGACTCCCTTTCTTTTGTTACATACTCATCTTCATTGGGGGATTCAAGGGATTTTTTCAACTGAGGTGATATTACACTTTTCACTTATTACCTTCATTTCCTTCCCTAACAACAATTATTCCTTTCTCCAGACGGAATATATATTTTTTTGCATTTAGGACTTTTAACTAATAATACTCATTAACCCGATGACCTTGAGCAATTCAATTTACCTGTTTGTTTTCTACATCAATACCATAACAGTGCTTTACCAAAGTTTCCATACCTGCATGAAGAATTCGTGATGTCGATCCAATCATTCGTTATTAAAGAAGAATAAAATCGGACGTTTCACTCCAGTTTTGACACTTCAAACAGTCTCCTTTCGCCTAAATATTTTCTGAATTGGCACATGATGCAGACACCAGTTGCACTGCTAATATAACGTGTTGTCTTTGTTGGACCCGTTACATTTAAATGCATTTCATGACTCTTATATGCACGCCCAAAGGTCCGTTTTGGTTTTACTAAGTATTTTCGTATGCTAGAAGCTGAAATACACTTTCTTTCTTTATTAAGGAAAAAAAACCAGTCAATAAACTATTCCTACTAATTTGATTAAATGGGGAAACATCAGAGAACACGGTTAATTCTGTCAGCACAACAGCATGTACCCACTGGTCTTTGTATGGCTTTTCTTTTGGATAACGATGGTATTTTATATTCGAGTTTTTCGTTTTTTCTGCGGTATTAGAACAGCCAAATACTGTGCAGTTACAGGATTACTGGCATATCAATGGTAGAATGAATGAATGAATAAAAGATATATGGACACACCAGCAAGTCCTATAGTCTACCTTACGATTATGGATAGCATATTGTTTTGGTTAAAAGCGTGTGAGAGACCAGGGGCGCGTGAACGTCACAGTATTGGGTGATTCATACCCAAAGCTGCGCGCTGGCTGACCTTGTTGTATCTGGACCGTGGGTAATACAAGGTATCAGCCAGCAAATACAATACACTAAACTGTTATTTTATTATTATTCTACAAATGCTTCGCGAATCTGTAGTCACAGGATACAAAAATAGGTCAGGAGAAAACTAAACCGATCAATGAGCTATATAAAGGCACTTGAATGTAATAATTTAAGCCCAAGGCTAAGCGCTGGAACCTATGAGGGCCATTCAACGTGAAAGGGAATTGGGCGTCGAGGAGGTTTAAAAGGTGTCACAGGAGGATAGGCTCGCAGTTGCATTATGAAATCGTTGTTAGGAGAGGGCGGAAAGTAGGAGTATGAAGGGAGGAGCTACAAGGAATAGGATGTCTCAAAGACTGTTAGTCCATCCATCCGAGGAGGCATCGTGTGCTCGCTTATCTGTAGGAGTAGGTTTTACTGTGCATTCAGAGTTTCCTCCTAATAATTTTGTGTAGCTTTCTTTAAATTCTTTCATACTATTGTTGCTTACAACTTCTGGTGGCAGTTTATTCCATGTGTCACATATCTTGTACATAAGGAAGTTTCCACAATGGGATGTGTTGCATCTCTTCAGTTCTAGTTTCCATCCATCTTGTCGGGTTTTCGTTTAACGTAAATAGGTTACTGTCTACTTTTGTTTGGAAAAATCTACATACGATGGAAAAACTAAGGCACTGGTTAATGCATCGACAAATTAGCGTTAAACCTTTGGCATCAGTGAGAGGAAAACTCCTCCATAGTTAAGAATTCATGACACTCAACAGTGGTGAACGCTGGCTCGCACGAAAGTGAAGCCACATATAAAGAGCCCAACTAGGTAATTCCGTTGTTGTTGTTCGAATTCCTGTTTGCTATTCTGGCTAAAAAGTTTTGTGGGCTGTGATGATGCTGCGCGGTGTTACCCTGGCGGCGCGGTTGCAAACAATGCGGACGTCACGTCCCCCGTGCTGTAATCTGTCTGAGGGAGGAGAGTAGAATAGGGGGCAGTATCAAGCGGAGGAAAAACTGAGCTTGTCTTAAAATTAAAATCATTAACAAAGTTTTTAGGAATGCAAAAATTGACCAATGGGTATTCCCCAACGAACGACTTGTTACCATAAAAAGCTTCTCCAAAGATTATGGCGGCGCCTTCCACTAGTCTTCTTGTTTGGACATTGTTATTTTTAAAGATTATGTTAGATCCATCCCAATTCGGTCTATGGTTGTTCTTAAAAGCATGGGAGACTATTGCATTGTTCTGTGCATGAAGTGCATTTGTGTTCCCTAATGGGGTCGGTAGTCCTCAAAGAATGTCAGTCAGTGAACTTCGTTTTCCACATAAAAATAAACACAACAACAAACCTGACTGGGGCCGTTATGGAGCGACCCAGTCAGACAAGAAGAGTGTCTTTAGAACAATGGTACTTCACAGTAAGTGAAAAGAAAATACATTGTGTTTGCATTAAAAAATAGTCAGTTTTTCGGGGATTTCCTTTCCCTGTTTTCCGTAACAGATGGCAGGTAAAGCATCAGTTTGATCTTCTTTATTTTAGTTCTAGACCTAAAATGATTTACTATACTTAGACCTCAAAATCACCAAGCGTATCGAACAATGTTAACTAGCTATACAATTCGATAGAATTGCATTACATATGTATATAATATATATATATATATATATATATATATATATATATATATATATATATATATCTATATATATATATATATATACATGATTTTGTGTTTTTAAACACAGAAAATAGCAGAGAAAAGCACGCACACACACATATACATACATACATATATATATATATATATATATATATATATATATATATATATACTATTATATATATATATATATATGATGGTGGGTGGGGGGGGGTGGGTGGGTGGGTGTGTGTGTGTGTGTGATGTGTGTGTGTGTGTGTGTGTGTACGAGAGAGCGCGCGACCGAGAGAGAGAGACTGACGCCCCTGTAGGTGTAATAAAACACAATTAATTTGAAAAATTTTATTCATAATTTTTTTTTGACACTGGTGGGGTAACCAGAGATCTAATGGAAATAATATTTTGGAAACCACAGATTGGGTCATCTTATGTAAATTCGAGAGACATAAGATTAAAAACATATTTATCATGAATGTTTTAGAAATCTATATTAAGAATGCTTTAAATACAATTACCAGTTTTTAAGATTATGCCAATAGGTGATATTTATGAATTTTTAAAGTTGAGTGACAGACTGTGTGAGAGAGAAATCTCCTTCACCATTAAAGGTCAAAAATTGAAGGAAAATTCCTTCCATTTGGTGAATAATATGAATCACCTTTCAACAGAAAAATGGTTCAGCGCTTATAGGAGTCTAAGGTTTACAGAGGAATCGTAAACTATTAACTATATAAAACATAATTATGGTGATTTAATAAGCAAGAGCACAGAGGATGTAAAGATCTGTGACGTCATCAAGTCTGTCGGTGGAGACTCCGAGGATCCTTCCCTGGATTCAGTCTCCAGGAAGGACTCCAGCCTTCCAGTCCCCGAACTCGCTAAGGTGACTCGTTATCCAGTATTTGTTTTCATTTTACAACTCTATTCACTTAGTATATGTATACTATACACACACATACACACACCTGAAGAGGTGTAAAGCGAAAAAAAATATAGGTAAGCGACGTCACCTGAGCGAGTTTGGAGCCTCAAAGGATGAAGTCCTTCCTAGACACTCTGAATCCTGAGAAGGATCCTTGGAGTCTCCACCGACAGGACTTGATGACGTCACAGGTCTTCACATCATCTCTGTCTTTGCTTATTAAATCACCATAATTATGTTTTATAGGGTTAATAGTTTACGATTCCTCTGTAAACCTTGACTCCTATAAGCGCTGAAACCATTTTTCTTTTTTGTTGAAAGGGATCACATTATTCACCAAATGAGGAAATTTCCTTTCAATTTTTGACCTTTGATATCAAAGGTGAAGGAGATTTCTCTCGCTCACAGTCTGTCACTCAACTTTAAAAATTAACTAAAAATCACCTATTGGCATAATCTTAAAAACTGGTAATTGTATTTAAAGCATTCTTAATATAGATTTCTAGAACATTCATGATAAATAAATTTTTAATCTTATGTCTCTCGAATTTACATAAGATGACCCAATCTGTGGTTTCCAAAATATTATTTCCATTAGATCTCTGGTTACCCCACCAGTGTCAAAAAAAATTATGAATAAAATTTTTCTAATTAATTGTGTTTTATTACACCTACAGGGGCGTCACTCTCTCTCTCTCGGTCGCGCACTCTCTCGTACACACACACACACACACACAAACACATACACACACACACACCCAAAAAAATCATATTAAAATAAATATGTACAGTTGGGACACAGGGTTTCCCTGGTACACCTTCTTGAGGGAGGGACTTCGAAAAATTATATGTAACAGTGTTTACTGAGTAGGGGGATGGGGGGAGGACTCTTCCTCTCTTAGCAAGAGTTCCACCAATAAGCTCTGGAATTCTTTCAGTGGGAGGAGTCAATAGGTATGGTTGGAGAAACACACACACACACACACACACGGAATAAAAGAAAAAAAAAGGAAATCTGAGCAGTTATATCGCTGTAACTAAGATTACTGTCTCACTTTTAATATAAGTTTGATTATTAAGATTCCATTTAACTTTCGTCTAAGTCATTATCTTACCACCGTGTCTGTTATTATATATCGGTCATATTCATTACGCAATACTACTTAAAATTTATCACAATTTTTAGTGTAGAGTTTATTTGTATTGAGAGAATCACGAACATCATAACAGGATATTTTAACCTTATCATGTAAGCCAAGTTTATAGTATCGGTTGCAGTGCGTTTCCTACCAACAATATAATAGGAAGCTATAAAGAGAAGCGCAGCAGCACTTCATTGAACATACCCAAACACTCAGTGAACGTATTGAAAGTGTCTGACACCTTAGCTCCGTCTCTCTCTCTATTTAGCTACTTTAAAGTGACATGTCATCTAGAAAATACCACTACGCTAGTATGCAGTTTTGATATGTCATTAACACCCTCTAATTTTGACGTAACTAATATATGCATATATATTTTTTCAGGGGGCGGGGGGAGTGGTGTCGGGGATTGAGTTCTTGTTGTTAAGCCGTCTTACAGGTTTTGGAATTCTAAAATGCATTCAAACTGACAAGCCTTTCTTTGCTTTTGCTATACGATGTCCTCAGCCTGGCTTTGCTACAACTGAAATGGGTGGGGGACTAGGGGTAAGGTGGGTCTGTGCGATATGCTCTGGATAGAGTGTATGGCTAACGAAAAGCTCCACTTGAAATATTTTCTTGTTTATTCTTTTAATGCCTGCGTGTTTTTTAGTGTTTATCCTAATATTATTATAGTTCTGTAGATTTTCTGAATACCAACAACTTTACAAGAGAGAATTAGGTTTACACTCACTCTCTTATAAATAAATAAATGAAAAGGAGAGAGAGAGAGAGAGAGAGAGAGACTAGCTGTTACTGAGGAATCAAAATGAAACTACTAGGGACAGAGAAGATTCCACAAACGTGTAATGGAAGTGAAGAAGGGACTCCCAAACTTGGTGCAAACTTTTAGCCATTCCCATATGGTAAACTTAATTCGTTTGCCAATTATAAACAATTGTTGATATTCAGAGGTTTCATGTATTCATGGTTGGGTTTGTATTCCCTCTTGAATATACTGTAGAGGTTATTCCCTACACGCCGTTCATTACAATAATTATTACATGATATGGATAAACATATCTACTTGCTTATATTTTCTAATATATTAATTGTGATACATGTTTTAATGTCATACGGACAGAAAACTCCTTTCGCTCTTATCATCATTCGTGTGAGATAAGGAGACAGACGTCTCTATTGTTAAACAGCCCCTTCAGTCATTTACCTGTCCATTGTGGAAAGAGCTATTTGGAGAAATGTAGTTTGATGATATTGTCCTAGGGTTCTCTTTTTAGATAATTTTTAAAGAAAAAAATCAGGATTGCGAATTCCCTTTAGATTTTGAACTGCTTTAAAATATCAAATTCACCTTTCTAATAAATAAATTATAATAATCATGACCAAGAGCTAAACGATATGCATAGGTCTGTTTACGATTTTTTTTTTACATCATACGACATGGAAGTTCAGCGGAAGCCATGGGGTAATCCAAATACACATAAATTTTTACATTCATTTTTAATATTAGTGAGAAGTCCAGCCACCTTCCTTCTAGATCACCTCTTGCAATCTGTTAGGCATAGAAGATTCATGGTTTCTGACGATCTGTGGTCGGTTGTGGAAGTTTCCATTGTGTTCCCAGAGGTTCATAAGTTGATCTGGTCTCCTCTCCCTCTCAGGCTCCCAACATTTTACCAAATTAGCCTAAATATTCTCAGTGAGGTTCATGTCTGTATCCTTACTTGGCCAGTCAAGCAACTGCAGATCCTCTCGACCTTGAAACCATTCCTGGACTATTCTGGCCGTATGGATGGGGCAGCGGTCGTGAATGAAAATGACAGGAGCAGGTGGGGAGGAATAATTCCGCTGTTGAAGTGAAAGAAGTTAGAAATCCTGAAGAATTTCAATGTATTTTTCACCAGAGAACCTCCACTCAATCCTGGTGATATCATCCATATGTAAGAAGATCCAGCTCCACACGTTTACTGTGACATGCCCATTCGTGGTCACCTCGTAAATTTCTTCTGTAGTATCTGAAAGGAAAAAATCAAATTTTTAACAATTTACGCTTTGCTTTTTGTAATAGGGAAAATAATGCTATATCGTTTGGGGAAATGAAATGCTAAGTAACAGTCCTGGCAATAAGTTAATTATGTTTATTCATATGCAAGGATTAATACTTATAATAGCATTAACTCTGATCTGCAACAGTCCGTTATGATATGATATTCTTTAATTCAGTAAACAGGCTGTACTCTATATTATAAGTTTGCCTATGTGATTATTCATAACATTAATAATGCATTTGCTTAATGCCTGAAAGCTGGCCATAGTAGAACTAATGGGGGGTTTTCAATGAAGAATTTTTATTTTCACGCTTCTCGTGGCAATATAATTCAATTAGCGGAAAATACATGGTTATTGACAAAATTATTATCTTTTGATTATAATATTACCCTTGCTTATAATTATTATACTCTGACTGTTTTTAATGATTATAGAAACTCACCTTATATTACTCGGTCTTCAGTTATGTATTCTGCCGTGACTTCTGCTAGTAAAAGACCTTTCGTCACTGCATACGACTCGAGACCAAAATTTCATATCCTCCCCCACAAACTGTTGAACAAAGGCAAGCCTATCAGCACGATGCCGTTCGGCGAGAAATTCCATCTTGGCAGGAATTCTGAGGTATTCCTGCCTCATGCAGACGTCTTCGCACCGTCATAGCCGAAACATTTAATGCCAGACGTTCACAAATAGCAATAATATTGGTAAAAGGATCTTCTTATGCTGCTCGTCGTTATCCTAACGGGTGGTCATTCGTGGTGGAGGTCTTCGAACTGAAATACGTAATTAACATGCAGATACCTAGATTAATTATAGCCTGTTTACTTATGGGAACGCTATTTGGTATTCTGGGAAGTAAAGAGAAAGAATCACTATTAGAGTTCAACAGGACCAAAGCAACTGTAATTTAGGTGTCATAATTTCACGGGTTTATAAGTTTTATAGTTTAAAAAATTAATAAATAAATGAAATAAATGGATCACCTGAAGATTAGTGACCCCTAATACCTCTCCTGAAGAAAATCGACCCCAATATTTTCCTCCTGAAGAAAAGCGACACCAATATTTTCCACCTGAAGATAAACGACCCCTACTTGTTGGTGTCTCCAATCTTCAGGTGACCCACTTTAGCTCATAATATTATAGAAAAAAGGAGAAAAAATATAGATATATATTCATTAAAAACTACTTTATTAAACATTTGTTAAAAACACAAATTTAGACTAACAATCAATAGTTAATTAAAAGCGTATTGTCTTACAATTTTAGTACAAAAATAATCAAACCTACTGTAACCCCTATGGCTAGCGCGCGCAGCGCAACATTACCTCTTGCCAGAACATACCAAGCTTGCCAAGAATCTTTAAATATGCAGATAAGGCGCGAAGCGCCGTTCCGCCATGGCCTTACTGTAACCCCTATTAATTCCTCACCTTAAGAAAAACGACCCCAATATTTTCCACCTGAAGAAAAGCGACCCCAGCGTGTGTTGGGGTCGCTTTTCTTCAGGTGATCCAAATAAATAAATGCTATCCAAAGTCGGTCAATTTCCCAGTCTAAGCAAAATATATACAACACCTCAGTCTAGCCATGATTGGGTGACAAACTTGTTAGCGTGTAATAGGGGTGCTGTAGCAGTGATATCGTTATCACCGAACAAAGTGATATATTACTGGGACTGATTGATTGATTGGCTGTTACTGGCATTGCAACATCTCAGGTCATTACTGTCATTGATAACGTTTAAAATTCTGTATGTCTTCATAATGATAAATTGTTAATTGTCTGTTTGAAACACTGTTTACTAAAGGTGGTGCTGTTCCTCTCTTAACGTGAATTCCACTAATCAGCTTTCGAGCTGTTTTAATGTATAAGAGGTTGGAGGAGGCAAACTTGTAATAAGTATTAATCCTCAAAGATGAATAAAAATTATTTTAATGCAGGGTTTGTTACTTAGCATTACATTTCCCCAAACGATATATCATTATTTTCCTTGTTACGGAAAGCAACGTGTAAATTGTAAAAAATTCAGATTGTTTTCCTTCAGATACCACCGAGGAAACATTTACGAAGTGGCCAGGAGTGGCTTATAACCGTAAACGTGTGGGCCTGGATTTCCTTACATGGTATATGTGATATCACCAAGACTGAAGGGTTTCACCAGTGAAAAATACGTTAAAATTCTTCAGGATTTCTTCCTCCCTTCACTTCACCAGCGGAGTTATCCTTTCCACCTAGTCCTGTCATTTTCATTCATGACGGCTGCCCCATCCATATGGCCAGAATAGTCCAGGAATGGTTTCAAGGTCGAGAGGATTTGAATTGGTTGACTGGCCAAATAAGGGTGCAGAACCCCATAGATCCCGAGAAAGATAAAGTCGATTTATTAAAGATTGAACAATTCACAGGTGCCCCGAGAGAAGCCGAAGTGCAGTGGAAAAATCACTGAATTTCTAATCAGTTTTCTCCCATGTATACATAAAAAAAATTTTTATTTTTGTTCCCATTATTTTTATGGTAATCCATTTCGTATAAAGTAGCTACTATCGCATATCTTATGTAATATAAGCTGGTTAGGGGTAATTACGTTTGCTTTATGTCTATTACAATTAGAATCATAATTACCTGACCTGTTATCGAATTACAATTACAACTTCAATAATACTGAAATACAAAACTCAAATATTGGAAAAAATTTGCACAAAACCTTTTGCACAAAAAAAGGAAATAAATGGATTTTTTTTTTTTTTAGAATTGGTAGCTGGCTTGTTAAGATTCTCCCTTAATAATATAATAAATAAATTGGGTAGCGACTCAAAACATCTCTCTATTGCATTTGGTTAAGATGAGTTCTCGAAAAGTAAGAGGGCTGCTCTAGGATAACAATTTCAAATAAAGTATTTTGTTATTTGAACTTTTCAGTTACAATTATAATTACCATTAGGTATAAATAAAAAAAACAACCGCAATTACAGTTAACTTCAAAACGTGAAATTGAAAACATTTCAGATAAATGACAATTACTCCAAGCCTGAATAAAAGGTAATGTTCATTTGTAATTGGTAAAGCTCTCTTACTGTGGGTTTCACAGACAGTGCAGTCACGTTTTTGGTCAATAACACTGTAATTAAGACTGGTATCAGTACGAGATTTTGTTATAATTTTTCGGTATAATCAGGGCTTTAACTCTAATGAATATCCGGTAAAAATGCTCAATTTTTATTTGTAACACATAGAGGAACTATAACCAGTTACGTATTCAAACCAATCTGTAGGCAATTGGCGGCTCTCTCTTTGCTAAAAAAAAAAAAAAAAGAAAAAAAAAAAAAAAATTGAAAAGTTGCGTGACAAACGGATTTCTGCTACCATGCCGACAGTTATGTTCCTAGGCGCCCATCTATTCTTCACCTTCGTAATACAAGCATATGGCCATTCATGAAGAACCTTGGATTAGAAGTGTCATCGATGACAGTACGACGCAGACTCCACGCTGCTGGGATTCATCACAGAACTCCAGTGACGAAGGAGCTCTTGACGGAGCGACATAAGGCGGGAAGGTTTGATTTTGCCCACGTCATGCTGATAAGGGTTTGGACTTTTGGGCCGGGTCATCTTTACTGACGAGAATGCTTCTCGTCCACATCGCATGGGAGGCTGCATTGTTGGCGAACATGTAGAACTCGGTGGATGAATAAGCAAAATCATTACTGCATCAATTATTCAATTGTTATCAATTGCCTTCTTCTTTATATTAATTATTAATGTTCAGATTTTGTTCCACGGAAATGGGACTGTCAAAATATATAAAGGTTGGTAAACATAAATAAGAGTGCTAAAAAAAAATTTCTGAGATAAATATTAGGTAAGGGACAGTGGCAGCATTTGCTCTCTTTCCTCAAATATAATTAAATAGATAATTAGACACAGAATTCTTTCAGTGTTGTTCACACTGAGAATTTAAATTCTCCAAAGGCATATATAGATTTATATTATACACCCCCATTTTTTTCTCTCATTCAGATATGAATCCGGTAACATCGTTGAGGTGGTCGATCCGGCCATGTCACCTGCAACGTATGGGGCTGGTGGTGTCTGGATGGTATGGGTGATGTGTTCTGTATCGAGGGACGATTTACAGCAGCTGAGTATGTTGAGCTGCTGCAAAACCTTGCTTCTTGCCTTCGTTACGAGCAAAAAGGAATGTTTTCCCTTCCCATCAGGGCCCATCCTGTTCATGGCACGGACCGGTAAGTTCCCATTCACACTGCTCGCGTTGTTCAAGAGTGGTTTGCCAGACAGGATAACCTGCTTCTTCTTGAATGGCCGAGCAAAGGAGCAGATATGAACGTGATTGAACATGTGTGGGCCCAGATGGTGAACACATGGAAACTGTAAACATGAGAGAACAACACAGCAAACCATGGCTCACATCAACTCTCAGTGGGAAATTTGTAGACAGAGACCGCAGCAAATTTTCAACCTTGTTCATTTCGATGCCCGACAGATTGAGGGAAGTGACTGAGAGAGAGGGTGGATGGTCAAGGTATTAGATTGTATATATAAAGTTATATTTTTTGTAACAGGACATAAAATTTGTTTCTCACTAGTTATTTCATTATATGTTTTTTAATAAACATAATTCACAAAAAGTTTTTATTTTATAAACCATGATCTTCTTGATATAATATTCGAAGTATCTAAACAAAAAAAAATGGCATAATGCCTCCATACAATATTGAGAGTATTGCAGTAAACTTTCCTACTTACTCTGGCCCCACATGTTTTTTATGTGTCTTTCCGAATCACCGTTTCTTGTTAACAGCATTGAATTATAGAACTGAATGACTCCCGCCTAGCACTGTTTTCATACAGTGAGGTCGGTAACACAAATTGCCTTACCTGTATACTTTGTTCTCTGTGGTGCGGCCGATCAGATATGATAGTGATACTTCGCCAGTTATTTTCGCTTATTAGCTTCTTGGAGTCTATTAAAATAGTTTCCATTATTTTTAAATGTTATGCTTTATATCCTAACTGATATTTTTCACAATGTAAGTAACTCTTTGTTTTAAAATCTAAGTTATATGAACAAGAGTAAAAATGTGGCATATTTTTTTGGCCGTCGTGGGTCGTTACTGAGTATAAGGGTCATATGCTCTGTAGGATATTTTAAAAGGAAACTGTCAGTTCAGTAGATGATGCTCTCTTTATGTCAGCCACTATAAGGAAAGCCCAAATGACTTCACCTATCGCTGAGGTCAACGAAATATATAGTCTATAATATATCAGTGCATACATAATTTTAGAAAAAAAAAAACAACAGTTAACCCTTAAAAGGTCAACCTCGTCATATGACGTGTTGCAGAAGGTCCGTCCCACATATGTTGTTTACGTCATGTGACGTTTCTTAAGATTTTAAATTTGCACGCCTTCATAGCTTATTGTGTCGATATTGTTTTCTGATACTACTTAGTGCCTTATTAGAGGCCTTTGATGGCCGTTTGCACTGCTTGTCTTCCATTTGGTATGAAAAAACTGTGCGGGGGAGGGGGGCGGGGTTAAGGGTGGGCCTTGGAGGTTGTCAGAAATGTCAAACCAGCTAATCCTGTGTGGCAAAGGATTGGTGGTGATAATTTTTTGCCACACCTTCGATTTGATGAAAGTATATCAGGAATAAAGTTTTTTATTCTGTTTTTAATGTTACTGACTGTATAGAGATCCAATCGTGATTTTCGGCAATACCAATATAACTTTAAAATGTTTGATACATTTTAAGTATTGTGAATGAATATGACGATATATAGACAATGTGGTAAGATAACGTCTTGGCCGAAAGTTAAATGAAACCTTAATAAACAAACTTATATTACAAGTGAGACAACAATCTTCATTACAAAACGATATAAACTGCTCAGATCTTTTTTTTTTTTTTTTTTTTTTTTTTTTTTACTCCGTGTGTGTGTGTGTCTTTTTTTCTCCCACTATACCTAATAAGTCCGCCCACCAAAAGAACTCTAGAGCTTATGGTGGAACTCTTGCTAGCAGAGAAGGAGTTCTCCCCCCATCTCCCTCAGCAAACATTGATACCATGTAAATTTTCGAAGTCTCTCAAGACGGTGTACCAGGCAAACCTGTGTCCAACTGTACATTATATATATATATATATATATATATATATATATATATATATATATATATATATATATATATATATATATATATCTGTGTGTGTGTATACATGCGTGTGTTTCTCTGTTATTTTCTGTGTTTTGTTTAATTTCAAAAAAACCAACATAAAATCCATGTATATAGACCTATATAAATACCAAATTTGTTCTAATCGATATGTAATAGCTAGTTAACCTTGTTCCGATACGTTTTGGTGATTTCGAGGTCTAAGTATAAATCATTTTTGGTCTAGAACTAAATAAAGAAGATCAACTGAGGCTTTACCTGCCATCTGTTACGGAGCAGGAAAGGAAATCCCCGAAAACTGACTTATTTTTTCAATGCAAAAACAAATGTATTTTCTTTTCACTTATCTGTGAAGTACCATGTTCTAAAGACTTTCTTCTTGTCTGACTGGGTCACTCCGTAACGGCCCCAGTCAGGTTGTTGTTGTGTTTATTTTTATGTGGAAAATGAAGTTCACTGACTGACATTCTTTGAGGATTACCAACCCGATTAGGGGAACACAAATGCACAAATGTACTTCATGCAGAGAGCAATGCAATAGTCTCCCATGCTTTTAAGAACAACCATAGACCGAATTGGGATGGATCTAACATAATTGTTAAAAATAACAATGTCCAAACAAGAAGACTAGTGGAAGGCGCCGCCATTAACTTAGGAGAAGCTTTTTACGGTAAACAAGTCGTTGCGTTAGGGAAGACCCATTAGTCAATTTTTGCACATTCTTAAAAAGCTTTGTTAAAAACTTTTAATGTTTTAAGACAAGCTCTGTTTTTCCTCCGCCTTGAATGCCTCTTCTGCTCTGCTCCCTCAGACAGATTTACAGCACCGAGGGGACGTTACGTCCAGCATTGTTGCAGCCGCGCCGCCAGGGGAACACTGCGCAGCATCATCACAGCCCACAAGACTTTATACTTCACATGCGATATTATTGTGGACCTGTAATTATTATTATTATTATTATTATTATTATTATTATTATTATGGCCTAGTAGATTAACTCATAATCTCTGCTAAGGCATCGTGAATGGCATTCTTCCCCCAAAAATAAATCAAATTCCAATGCGCCAGGCGCATTGGGCGAAGAAGGAAGACGTCGAATAATAATGGTACAGTTCCGGCAAAGGATTTCTGGTAAGTTCTACAAGAAAGTGTTCGGTTCCAAGTCCTCTTGGATTTTTTTTATGGTATATTTTGGACTTTTTGTATTTCGGCTTCATTCGCAGGATTTGTGTGTGTGTGAGTGTCTGTCTGTCATTAACGATGACGCCTTATTGAAATTGCGCTACTTCTTGCATTTTTGTGGCACTGACGATGGTGCCATACTGGAACTGCGTCTTTTATTGCATTTATGGTTGAAATCAAGGTTTTTACTTCCCGTAGAGTATGAGGTCCATTGGGGTTAGGGTTGAAATAAAAGTTTTTACCTGACATAGGGTATGCGGAGTTTTGGGGGGGGGGGGGGGGGGGGGGGGGGGTTAGGGTTGGAATCGGGGTTTTTATCCCCGTAGAGTTTTGCACGGCCCCGAAATGACCTTGGGAACCTGTGAAATTTCACACCTATTTGTTATGTTCACACCTTTATGGTCAATTTTGACACCTAAAGGTGTGAAAAGTAATTAATACCTCATTAAAAGGTGTGAAATTTCTCACTTAGGTGCTTATCTCTAGGTAGAAAAATCGACTACCTGGGGATTAGTACCTAGGTGTTGAGGGACAATGGGGTTTTTTTCCCCTTGTAGTAGGGGAGACATGACACAGCCACCCAAACATGCAAACCGATTTGTCCGCCCTGGATAGGACGGGGTAGGTAGGGGAATGGGAGGGTATGGGGGGGGGGGGGGGGGGGGGGGGGGGGGGGGGGGGAGACATCCACGCTTCTCCTACAAACCTGTCTGTCCAGCCCAGGTGGGGGTGGGGCACGTAGGGGATAGGGAGGGTAGGGAAGAAAGCAGCGCCGGGTTCCAGCGTGCGTAGCGCGCGCCAACAAGCTCGTCCAAAAGTACTGGGCTATTCAAAACAATCACTACAAAGACTGCATCTTCACTCACCGCAATGCAATGGTGGCAACTACAATCACGAGACTTACCTGAAAAGAAAAAGAAAAATACAATTTATAAAGCAATCAAATGCCCTATTTTTAATAATAATATATGAGTGCAAGAAAATCACCAGAGAGAGAGAGAGACCTGCATACATACATATAAATAATTATTTTCTATATTTATGTATATATGTAGTATATATATATGTAGTATATATATATTTGTTTACTAACTTAACTGTGATATCTGACTTTTGTTGGTGTTTCCATTTGGTTGGTGTTTCTGTTCCGGTATAAAAGTCAGTTTTTCTTATATCATTATCTCATTCTCCTCACTTTGACGTGCAGGAAATATTAAGTGAATGGCACTGGAAAGCATACACTTCGTGGAAAGCATACATTTCGTGGAAGAGAGAGAGAGAGAGAGAGAGAGAGAGAGAGAGAGAGAGAGAGAGAGTGTGTTACGAATCGTGAGTCCGCTCAGTTTCTTTATTATAATAAACAAAAAGGATTCAACACCAACAATTGAAACTCGGGATACGAATATAGAAAGAAACTCAAACAGAACAGAAGTTTATTTATAAGCTTATTCACAAAGATAATGCAGAATGGTTTCTCCTATTTACATAACAAAATTAAATCTGTCAATATGTGAACAGGGGGAAACAGTGCGGTAATGAATACTTGCTGGCCAGTTTTGCGGCTGTTGAAATCAGAGCTCGAAGGGAGGACTTCACAAAAGGGGACAGTAGAAACTTCAGACGGCTTTTTATCCTCGTACTGCAGGAAGGAATGCCTTAGCCTTGAAACTTGAAGGGAAGGTTACTCCTCAAAACCACTTGTAGGACGCTTATTCTCTGAAAGGATTACTCAACGAGTGCGGGAATGCCTCCTTGCTGCAAACCTACTCGAAGAAAACACAGTTTGCTTTCCTTTAATATATGTTTTTCGCTATAGAGCGTTTACTATGACAGAGAGAGAGCGAGAGGAGAGAGTCTACATTATCTCTGCATAAACCTGCATGCTTTTGCTACTCTTGTTTTATCGTTTTTTTTATTATAGGAAAATATAAATACAATATATAATATAGTTATATATATATATATATAATATATATATATTATTATTATATAATATAGATATATATATATATATAATATATTAAAAACTTAGAACATTTTCGTTGTCTGGATCATGTTAATAATTTTATATCTTGGTTTATTTATATATATATGAAAAGTAAGTTATGCCGTTACTGACAATATATCTGCTAAGAAAATGCCTTGGTTCTAGATAATGCTACAGTTGAGAAATACATTAACGAAAAATCTTCAATATTAAGCCTATTTCTGCACCCATTTATCTTTAACGTCTACTTAGTCGCTAAAATTTCTGCTACTGACCCATTTATCTGGGTCCAAAGACCTTCCTGTCATAAAGTCTGCTAGCTGCTTGATAAGGGGTCACAGCGACAGTGTCGACCCCTAATCTACGAATTTTTTCAAGCAAATAGTTAAAGCTCTCAGGAGATATAAAAGAATAAGGGAAAAACGAAGTGAAGGTTTTGCTGAGAGTAGAATCTTCGTCGTGTCCATCTTTCGTTTCATTTTATCCGGGAATGTGAACAATAATTTTTGCCCTCAGAGACATATTATTATGCCAGCATAAGGGCCTCCTCTGGCGTTCTTGTTCGAAGATCTTCAGAAACTAGCGGAAATTTCGACAGCATTTTAGATCGTAAACGATTAAAGGAAGACTGATGCTTACAATATATATAGATATATATATATATATATATATATATATATACTATATATATATATAATATATACATATAATATATATATATATATATATATATATATATATATATATCAGCCCTGATTTATTTGCGAATGATAGTTGCTCTCTTAAGTCTGTGCTCAATTCTGAGAGCATTTTTAAAGGCTGGAAAATATGAAAATACATAATACACTGATAACTACCTAAACATCCAACCATTTGAGGATAATGCATAAAAATCCTACGGGGGAAATTACACATCTGCAAATAATTCATATAGTACTCAAATGAAGGAGTGAGGTGTTGGGTTGCTACTTTTCCGTGTGACATTTAAGGTCTTGTCTACTGTCACCTCAAATTTGTTGTCACAATCGCAATTCAAAGAGGAAACGCGTCCGACCGTCATCGTCATTGAAATGCTTCATTATCTCTCATCTGATTGTTACGCCACTGACTTGAAATGATCTCGTTAATTCTTTTGATTTAGGCATATGTGGATCTTTCATATTTGAGGTTCATTAGCTGTATGAACATCAGTCAACACAAAATATGCTTCATTCTTCTGTCTCCGATCAAATAGTTATGCTTTCCCCAAAGAATGGAAAAGAAATGACTGAACAAGAAGTGTTCATGCTACACTACATTAACGTTGTTTAAAACCGACACTTGCACCTGAGAAGGGCCATAACACCTCGCTTCGAGAAATTTTCTTCCAACTCCGAACGAAAACAGTCATCACAGATTCATTGCGATCTTGCCAGGAAGAGTGGAAGGGAAATGCGGTCATGAAGTAGATGACGGTGCCTGTGAGGGAAGGTGTTTCACAACACTCATTTTCAAGACGAATGATATCGTTTACGGTGAACTGCTCCATGTGCTTT
Organism: Macrobrachium nipponense; assembly: GCF_015104395.2. Lineage (NCBI taxonomy): Eukaryota > Metazoa > Arthropoda > Malacostraca > Decapoda > Palaemonidae > Macrobrachium > Macrobrachium nipponense. The sequence goes on from NC_061092.1 coordinate 63,953,619, forward strand.
GATATACAGACTGGTGTCTTATGGAGCATGATTTATTTTTCTTAAAGTCGGGAAGGTGATGGGATTCGTTTTGACCCTGATGGTTCATATTTCGTAAATAATTGTCACAGCTCATCTTTTTATCATCAATCATTGATTTAGCGTATAATTACACTGTAACTTGAAGTTTAGGAATTATTTACATTGTTTTGTATTTGCATTATCCTTATCAACGTTTTACAAGTCTTTAGTGCTTTGTTGTATTCAGATTCGGTAGTGGGTAGTAATACCCCTCCAATATTAATGAATATTGCCATAATGCATAGTTTTCTTTTTCGCTTCTTTCCAAAACCCAGGTCATTATACCCTATTTACCAATTCTGCTTAGTTTACTACTAGTATTTTAGACAATTCTGCTTAGTTTATTATTTGTATTTTAGACCATTCTGTTTAGTTTGCTCTGTTTTTCACATCAGCAGTAGCGGCATCGATAAATATATTGAACCTGACTACCCGATATTGGTGATATTAGCATTATGGTCCACTGTAGCACCGGTATTGCTACTTCAAACCAGCAAGCTTTCAAAACGCCACTTTATCTTTCTTTTATTAACGATAGAACTAATTGCATCTCATCAGCCAGTTTCTATTCATAAAACACTAAATTTTACAGTAATATTTAAAATTGGTTGCTGATGGTGTTGCTCAGTTATTCTTATGGAACTCAATCCAAGAGAGAAGCGATTTTCTCTCCAAAACGCCTCGTGATACAAAAGGTATGAAATCTTTGTCAGCTTTTTTTGATAGAAACAATGTTCTCACTCTTGTATATGTGTGTGTTTATCTGTTTCTAGGAAAAGGTCTCGAGAAGAGATCAATGGATCTTTATGTCATTTTGTAAAATCATTCGGTGGATTACCTTTTTCGGGATTGAATGAACTGTTAATAAGTTATCGTTTCGTAATTTTCCAAAATCATCTCCCCGATTGGAAAGTACCAGGATTTCCGAGTGTCAGTTGTTTTAAACAAATATGCATATTACTGTCGTCGGCTTGTTAGTATGTCATTCATTGTTAGGACGATGATTAATTGCACCTCTGCGTTTGACTCTGAAGGGTTAAATATCTATTGAACAACGTCAAAGACAAAATTAGTCAAGACCAAAACAAAATTGGTCAAGGTCAAACGCTGTTGTTATTCTGTGCCAACAACGCAGGTTGTTAAATGATTTGGCTGACTTACGCGATCTGCTTTTGGGTTTGGGTTTGTTCTCTACCGTACTAAAGATTGTTGATATAAATAATTGGCATGGATAGGCGATCTTATTATATATGACTACTGATTGTAGCAAAATCTTTAAAGTTGTAAAATTATTATCGAAAAATCAGGAATGATTTTTTCTTAAAAAATATCTCTTGTGATCTTGCAACTAATATTTTTAAGTGAAACAGTTAACATATTAGAACGTGAAAGGATTTCCTCGATCCATACCTCAGCGAGGGATAATTGTCTCTGACTGCATTTCATGACCTGGAACCATTTTGGATCTCTCTTTTTGGAGGAATTGCAGCCAATGTCATTACCGTATCAAACCTACAAATTAGTTCGAACCCCGTTCAAGGTCGATGAACTTATCATATAGCCTATTATTTCTTTAATGCGTAGGTTATTCCAAAGGTAATTATCTCAAAATATCTCAAAATATGACGGTGTGTTATAAGAGAGTCTGGGAAGGGGTTGCGCTCTCTCTCTCTCTCTCTCTCTCTCTCTCTCTCTCTCCTTGGACTTATCAATTCGTTTTCTAGACATGAGCATTTTCACCGTTTTCAATTCTTCCCATCGTTCCCTGAAGGTTCAGTCAGTAAGTGAAACTATTAGATGTGCATCAATAGAAGAACGTCCGTCTAGCATGACTCCTAACTGATATAGAACGGTGTCAAGCCTCCAAGAAAAGGGATCAAAAGTATCAAAACAAATGCACGAGCTAAGTTATTGGCCGGCCGCATCCGCTCCGCTCACGCGCGCATGTCCAGACAGGTGTTGGCCATCTTCCTGCTATAACTCGTTTCCTCACGAAAGTTCCTAATAAGAGGTCCTTTATCAAAATCCTTCTAGTTCCTTCCTCTCCACCACTCCTCCTACTTTTCCCGCATCTAGTTTATGCCCCGGTCAAATATTCAACTGTTTTTTTTTTCAAACGCATCATTTCTTATCAACCAGTCCTTGATACCCGCTATGTTAATCAAGTATTGATAATCCTGTACGTCTACTGCGTTAGTTCTTCAATCCGCTAATAGTTCCCGAGTCTCGTAGATATTCGATTATACCAGTGGCGCAATGGATTTGGCTCTCATTAAGCGGTATGGGAATGATATTACTCAAGGGAGGATTTCCACGTTCCTGAGTGATACGTTGCTTAATCCCGTTTAACGGTATAAATGCTCTCTTCGTTTTACCAGCTGGAGGAGGAGGAGGAGGAGGAAGAGAAGGTATAACTGATTTAACCGGCGTTGGAACTTTACGTCTATCTCCCGTGTTGTAAATGCTGAGATGAATCGGTTTGTGAGTTTCACTCCTTACACTCATATTACCTTTATTACTTTTACCATTACCACCGCCTTTACTATTACTAATGTTATTTCCGATCACTTCCGATCTCCCTTCTCCTCCCCTCTTTCTTTCTTTCATCAACCTTTCGTAAATTATTCTCGGGAGTAGATGGAAATATTAACGCTTATTTAATAGGATGGCTCATACCCGAATAAGCTGAGATTCATCCAACCCGGAGTTTAACCGTTTCGGGTACTCCCTCCGCTTGATGTAGTACTGCGTCATATTTCCTCTCCTCTTTTTGTTTTAAATATTGATGTCGTAGAGCTTCGGGAGGTCGGCGGGGATTAACCCTTCTTTATAAAAGTCCTTTAATAGTCTCCCCCTTGCAAGTCCTCTAGATAATATACTGTAGCTTTCTGTTTCCTGTCAACGTTCCTAATTTTTTTTTCTAGAATAATTCGTAAGTGTCCTGCACGGTATATCCCTTCCTTTAGAATAAAGTCCTATTCTTATATGCTATACGTACTATACTACCTACCTTCAAAAACAGTTCCTATCAGTGATAAGTTGTTATTATTATTTGAAGAGACTTGCTATTAATTCCGCAACTATGGGGAGTAATACAAATAAAATCGCGCTACCGCCTTCCCTACTCTTAATATTTCCTTCTTCTTCAGTAACGGAGTCTTCTTCAAGGAGACTTGGCGCATCTCCTTCCTAAACCTTCTGAACCTTTTCACGTGAATTTTATCTTGCGTTAGATTTCCCAGAAGAAAGTTTCTAAAGTCTTGGAAATAGTACTAATAAATTCTTTTCCTAATGTATACGTAGGTATTACTTTATTCCCATTTGGAGCTGAAAGACGCGATATAAATAGGATGAACTCCTAGGACATTTTTATATATTAACGCTCTTTTTTACTAAGATGACTCATACCCAACAAGCCGAGATTAATCCAACTAGGAATTAAATTGTTTCGGGTACCCCGCTCCACTTGACGTAGTACTTCGGCCTATTACCTCTCTTCCTCCTTTTTAAAATATCGATGTAGAGCTCCGGTAGGTTATCGGGGATTAACCCTTATTTATAAAACAGTCCTTTAATAGTCTCCTCCCTTGCAAGTCCTCTAAATAATATACTGTAGGAATCTGTTTCCAGTCAACTTTCCATATTTTTAAATCAATCGTAAGTGCAAGTGTTCTGCACGGTATATCCTTTCCTGAAGAATACAGTCCTGTCCTCATCTGCTATATGGACTATACTACCAACCTTCAAAAAGGGAACTGACGGGTTCTTTCCGCGGTGATCCGTTTTTTTATTGTTTATATCATGAAAAATCTGTGGCTTATATCCTCTGTCTACTAACGCGTGAATGCGATTCGAGGTCTGCCCACCTCCTAACCCTCTGTGTGGCTATTATTATTATAGCTAGTAGCGATGTCATGCAGCATATTAACGTATTTATTTGTATTGTTGTGAGTTAAGTATCTATATATTTTACTTTTAAGTGTCCTGATAACTCTTTCAGCTATTGCCGCTTTAATTTCTCTCGGATGTACACTATATAATTTTATATTTCTGTCGTTTAGGTATTCCCTCACTTGCTTGTTATAGAATTCCCTACCTCCATCCGTATTCAAACATGATACCCCCCGAAAAAAGTTTCTGATTCGAGAACCTTCTTTGAAATACAATATTTGCTAACTACTTTTTACACCCTTTATCTCCGCACCTATGTGTTCTATGTAAATAAGAAATTTATTACGATATGACTATAATGTCTTCTCAGTGAATAAAATATTTGCTACCTTTATTTTACACATTCTTTCTCTTCGTATGAATAGTGTCATCATCGGAACCTTTCGGATGCAAGCAACTCGTTTCTCCGCAGAAGCAATAGATCTATTCGCGTATCCGTCCCGAATTATCATAGCAGCAACTCGGGAAAGAGTGTGATTTGCCGGAAAATAATTGAAGAGTATGAAAAGAAATTCTATAATATAGTACTATATTGCGGGCTGAATGAACATCCATTACAGAAGTACTCGTCTATAGGGAACAAGATCAGGATCAGTAATGAATTATTAAACCCCTTTGAATATATAAATCGAGGGACCATTGACATGGGACTGTTCTACACTCTCGTTGACAGAGGCGTTTACTGCTGGACGGCATTCGTCAATCTCCGTCGTGTTCATAACGCATAATTTTTCTATTCGGGTAAATTCAGTAGAAATATCAGTCTCAACTGCTCCCATCAAATTCTAATGAAGAATAGACACATAGTTCAAATTGAAACTTTGGTCCGTCAGTTAATCGGACATCAAAAGGGTGGCGAGTTCTCCGAGATATATAAGAAGGCATTATCTCGTATTCAGTGGTACGGTTATCTACTGGTTGACCTCGCACCTGATAGCTTACAGCTTAGGACTCATACGACGGGTGAAACCGAATATCAAATTACTTATCAACAGTGGTGACTAAGAAGCAGCTGTGGGTATTGAAGAAGATATACGAAAATGTTGAATATTCCAACAGTTTTAGCGAAATATATATATTATTTAGAGATGGTGTAAAAAAATGACCTAAAGAGTCAACCCTCTTATGCTTTACATAAACTTATGCTGAAGAAATTCATTTGAAGAAAGGTGATATCCCCGAAACCTCGGGTCACCGTTAGCAGTGATCTAAACTCGCCCTTTGTAACAAAGGTTATAAATATCTTTTAATAGTCCTCGATCAGTTTTCGAGGTATTTACAGGTTATTCCTCTAAAGAAAAATGATGGGAGTACTATGCAATGGACGTTAAAGAAGGTTCTCGAATCAGAAGCTTTTTTCGGGGTATAGTATATCACGTTTGAATACGGATGAAAGTAGGGAAGCGTTATTCAACGGAATAAGTAACACTTTTCAAATCCGTATCCATATTTTTGAATGAGATGTTGGTGGAATCTTGTCCGATATTTCACTATCAATCGAATATTAAATTGTTAAAAAATATAAAACCCATTGCGATGACTATGTTAGGACGGAGTGGATTGGTTAATGACGATGATAATGGGACGTTTGGTAAACTAGAATATGCCAGGAACGGGCTATATTTCGAACGCTGCGAGTCAAGTAAATATACGTATCACTATTATCGGGGACACTATATATAATATTCAAGAGTACATCCCCAGGAGAATAACGCAATTATCTTACGAAACGCAGAAAGCAATCGGAGCCGGGCGTGAAAACATGATCACTTTACAACGCTTTTTAAAGGGGGAGATATATTTTCTGTTTTAGTTTCACGACCGAGGATGTGAAGGATTCGTTACCGGTCCAAATTTCCAAGGATAACAATTAGATTGCCAGGGCCAGTGGCAAAGCCTCACATAGTAAGCTTTTTGGGGATACGGAAGATATTCTATCAATTATTGATTCAAATAGGATATTTCAGTGCGACGTTAGAGGGTGAAATGGATGGATACTAGAGAATCAGAAATATCTTTTAAAGACACATTAGGGCCATTAATTAAATATTTTAGGAATATTCGCCTTAGATGATGTAGACAGGTTTATTATAAGTAGAAATAAACCTTTATTCTTTAAATCTTCGGGTATTAATAATATAGGTTTCTGGGTATATTTGTACGTGGAAAGGTAACCCAGAAATTTGATTATCTTCTTTGAAAGTTACGCTATCATGCCTGAATTTTAATCACAAGGAAATTTCAGATTTCTGCGTAATCATTCTGAATATACCGTTTACGAAGTTAAAAGAGATACAACCGGACTTTGTGTTCCGTTTTTTTTCGTACACTGCGCCAGTCTCCGTGAAATAATAAGGAATATACTATCGGGAATGAAAGAGGTTTTATTAGTACACCATTTACACAGGAGTGATCAGTGGATAACGAGATAATATTTATAATATTTCAAAAGACGGAATGTTCAGATTGGAAGTCGGGTAGTAAGAAGAAGAGTCATAACTTATAACGAATGTTTAAAGTAGAGGGGATTGCGAGTATTCTTCTAATGCAATAAGTTCGGAAGCGACTTTCGGGAAAAAAGGAGAGAAATACATACTGGTGACGGGTAGTATCCTACTCGAAACCGAAAATAAATCTTTGATATCAAAGGCATGGGTATGTAACTACAAACCACCTGACTGTGGGTCCCTATACTGAGTAAAAATAAACTTTATCAAAGTCAGGGATGACGTATGCACTGCCGAGCCGGGGAAACAGAGGAAAAAAAAGAAGAAAAAATTGAGATACTGAATGTCATGAAGCGTAGCTGGAGATAGAGAGAGGAGGAGAGAGAGAGAGAGAGAGAGAGAGAGAGAGAGATAACAGTTTCAAGTTCGGTCGTGCTTTAGTGTGATTCATATCTTCAGGTGGGAGTCTTGGAGGTAGCATGATACAACTTTTTTAATCAGTGTTGTGATAAAAGGGAGAATCTTTCAGCTCATAGTGTCAGGGGGGGTTGGGGGTGGGGGGGGGGGGGGGGGGGGGGGGGGGGGTGGGGGGGGGGGGGGGGGGGGGAAGGGAAGCTCGACTGTCGGATTCGGTGACTCTTTAACTCTTGAATCATTGGATTATTAAGACGCACACTCTCGCCATGGCTTCGAAAGTGGTTAATGAATAGAAAGGAGGTTTGTGATAATATTGATAATAATTATACTAATCTTGAGGGTAATAGTAAGTTGGATACAACCGTTAGTGACATACACATACCGTACGTATTAGATGAATTGTCTTTCACACACGATCGGCAAGCTGGGGAGGGTGTGTGTCGTATACACTAGCAATGTGTCTCGATGATGTATTATTTTCGTAAAATGAACGTATATCATGTCCGTGTATTCTTTTGTTCACCTTTTTCCAGTGTATTCTTATTTGACTTTGTGTACAATATTAATTCATGTATACCATCCCCCTGGAAATTAAGACTGATAAATATATGTCTCACGTGAGTGTGGAGTCAGCTCGTGTGTGTTAGTGCGTGATTCATCATCGGATAACGTGATCCCTGTCGGTTGATAAATATATGTCTCATGCGAAGTTGAAATCAGCCGCCAAATATCCTTTTATCATGATACTCCGAATATCTAAGCATCTGTATAAATATAAACAAATGTAATGGCTGAGAGAGAGAGAGAGAGAGAGAGCGAGAGAGAGAGAGAGAGGCAATATTCGCGATGTGCATATATAAATTTAAAGATTTTACAGGAGGGGGAGGAGGTAAACGTCCCGGTTACGTTGAAAACAATTAAAGGGGACATGAGTCGCAAAAAAGCAGTGAACTGAGTCTATTTGGGTCGGGGTGGGGTGGCTTTATTCCCGTAGGGTTACGTGACGTCACGGGGCCATAAGGGTGGAGTCGATTTGGGGTCGGGGGTTGAAATGATGGGTTTCCCGTAGAGTTACATGACGTCACGGGGGGTAGGAAAATTGTGTGAATTTGGGGGAGGAGGGGTTGGAATGGTGGTTTTATTCTCGTAGAGTTACGTGACGTCACGGGGGGTAAGAAAGGTGGAGTCAATTTGGGGTCGGGGGTTGAAAGGATGGTTTTATTCCCGAAGAGTTACGTGACGTCGAAGGAGGTAGAAAAGTGGAGTCAATATGGGGTGGGGGGTTGAAATGGTGGTTTTATTCCCGAAGAGTTACGTGACGTCACGGGGGGCAGGAAAGGTGGAGTCCCCAATTGGGGTCGGTGGTGGGGGGGGGGGGGGTTGAAATGTTGTTTTTATTCCCGTAGAGTTACAGGTGGCTACGCCCCCACCCTCATGGACGCACATGAGCTCATCAATAATGTGGAGTCGATTTGAGGTCAAGGATGGCTACCCCCACCCCCTTTTTAACCACCTCATCTACGTATAACGACAAATGGAGTCAATTTGGGGTCAGGGGAAGGCAATGCCCCCCAATATGAGCTCATTGTACGTACATGAGCTTGTAAGACAAATGGAGTCAATTTGGGGTCAGGGGAGGCAATGCCCCCCAATATGAGCTCATGTACATACATGAGCTTATAATACAAATGGAGTCAATTTGGGGGTCAGGGGGTGGCCACGCCCCCCAGAATAGTGGAGTCTATATGGGTTTCTAGGGTGGCCACGCCCCCCCGACTAGTGGAGTCTGTATGGGGTCAGGGTGGCCACGCTCCCTCTCTCTCTCTCACTCGACTCGTAAACTCTCTCTCTCTCTCTCCATTCTAACAGGTCATCAAATGAGAGTCAGAGATATGGAAAAATATAACATTTATTTAACAATGGAAAGATAATAACTCAAGTCTCACAGACTAACTAACTTAGTTAAACCCCCAATATGTAAATGTCTTAATTAGTAATTAGTCACACCAATTATCTCTCTTCCATATGGGACCCTCTGTCCCTAGGACTCTCGGTCCCCTTGCCAGAATCGTCTGTTACAAAGACAGGAGAACACACAATTGAGTATATGCACTTGTAAATACAAAGTCAATAGCTTAAATGGAATATGACATTTTCACAAATGTCAAACAGACAACAAGCCATCCCTTTGGCTAAAGTAACATAACACTTGCCCATCTCCAGCCCAGGAACTTCACACAAATAAGTAAATAAACTTTCGCAGAGCTATCCCCAGCATTCTGCCTTTCTCCCACGGACCTCTCTGAAAGTCTCCCCATAGATTTGGCTAAAGATGCCATTAAGAACGGAAGAGGTGCACACGTACATATGAACTCACACAGAACTGGTAACAACCAGTTTCTAAAGGCACTTGAACAAGACCCCATGAGCTGACGAACATTGACCCGCTTAAACAAACATCTTTGTATCACGCCATCTAAGAAATTATTTATCAGCTTTCTCAGGTCGTTGCTTCGGCTCTGTCTCTATGGGAAGGCTGTGCATTCCAAAAAGGTCACAGCACATCACATTGGCATATTAAATATATTATTAATTATAACCATTTTCATCTCACATATATATATATGTGTGTGTGTGTTGTGTGTATGTGTATATGCGTGTGCGCGCGTGTGTATTTGTCACTGATGGTAAGTTAAATAACAGAATGAACAGAAAAAATTAAAATTCAGCAGTTAGTATAAACAAAAGATATGAGATCGCCGCACCCACCAGATTGTTCCTCACAGGGTGGATGTCACTCCCCACACTGCACTGACTTGATGTTATTTCTTTCATTCTTTTGATTTAGGCATATGTGGATCTTTCATATTTGAGACTCAACAGCTGTACGAACATCAGCCAACACAAAATATGCTTCCTTTATCTGCCTCCGATCAAATAGCCATGTTTTCCCAAAATATGGAAAAGAAATGACCGAACAAGAAATGTTCATGCTACACTAAATTTACGTTGTTTAGAACCGACACCTACACTGAGAAGGGCCATAACACCTCGCTTCGAAAACCTTTTTTCAAAACCAGAACGAAAACACGTCGTCACGGAACCATTAGGATCTTCACAGGCGGAAGGGAAGGGAAATGAGGTCATGAAGAAGATGGCAGTGCCTGTGGGAGGGAAGAAAGCTGTTTCCCAACACTCAACTTCATGGACGACGAAACGTTTGCAAAAACAAAAAAGGGTTTTGCTCGAAATTTATGATATCGTTTACGCTGCACTGTTCCATGTCCTTCGATATAGAGACTGATGCCTTATGGAGCATAATGTATTTTTCTTTAAGTCAGGAAGGTGATGGGATTCGTTTAGACCTTGATGGTTCATATTTTGTAAATGATTGTTACATCAGTTATGTAATTAGCGTATAATTAAACTGAAACTTCAAGTTTATGAATCATTTTCATTGTTTTGTATTTGCATTTTCCTTATCAACGTTGTATAAGTCTTTAGTGGTTTGTTATATTCAGATTCGTTAGTGGGTAGAAATACCCATCCTATATTAATGAACATTGCCTTATTACATAGTTTGCTTTTTCATTTCATACCCAAAACCCACGTCATTGTAAACTTGTTTAACCAATTCTGCTTAATTTACTACCGATATTTTAGATCTGTGGTAGCGGCCTCTGGAAATAGGGCCATTATATTTCCACTTCTAGCTGTATTATTGCTACTTTAGACTAACAGACTTGAAAACGTCACTTTATCATTATTTCATCAGCGATAGAACTAATTGCATCTCATCAGCCAATTTTTTATTCATAAACCACTAAAATTTACACGAATATTAAAAAATGGCAGCTGATGGATTCCTAATCAGAGACAAGTGAATTTCTCTCCAAAACGCTCGCGATACAAAAAATATGAAATAATTCTCTACCTTTTCGTGAAAGAGACAATGTTTTCACTCGTGTATTTGTGTGTGATCTGTTTCTAGGAAAAGGTCTCGGGAAGGCGTCAAGGGATCGTTATGAAATTTTGTCAAATCTTTCGTTGGATTGTCTCTTTCGGGATTTGGATGAACTGTTAATAAGTTATTGTTCCCAAAATCATCTTTCCGACTGGATAGTACCAGGATTTCCGAGTGTCAATTGTTTTAAACAATTATGCATGTTAATTGTCGGCTTATCATTATATCATTCATTGATAGGATAATGATTAATTGTATATCTCCGTTTGACTCTGAAGGTTGAAATATCTATCGCACAACGTCTCAAGTTCTGAATCTGCTATGCGTATGTCAATGGAATCAATGGGATCTAGTGGCGGTGCATCCGGTTAGAAACATTTCAGAACTCACAGGTATCTGAATTAACCGAAAAATTGAAGGGTGAAGATGCGTTAGCCCTGTTCCTATCTTCTGTTCTTGTGATAAACAAAACGATAAAGCGAGGTGCCGATAGCCTTGTGTTCCGTCGTTTTTTTAGTCTGTTTCTTTTTAGTTTTCTGTAAACTAAAACTATTGAGCTGGCACTTTTCCTGTCCGCCCTTAGATCTTAAAAACTACTCATCGTTTGCTGGAGGTTCAGACAGGAAATGAAACTATTAGATGTATATCAAAGGAAAAACGTCCGACTAGCATGACCTCTAGCTAATACAAAATGGTGTCAAGGCCTTCAAGAAA
>NC_061092.1:63970171-63980171 GCF_015104395.2 Macrobrachium nipponense
TTATGGAATTGGAATATTAGAGCAAGCCCAATTTTATATGAGCAAAAATGTATTTCAATCCCAGACTATTTCACTTCAGTTACTAACTATTTACCAAAGTGAATATATTTGAACACAGAAATGTGAAGTAAAACCAATGCTATCTTGCTTCTTTTCCCATAGATTGGTTATGCTCCTTTTATAATAGATCTGACAGTCATAACCATTTACATGCAAAGGGCATTAATGGGACGGGAGCATTGCAAAACAGCGGCTGTTGATGGATTGGAAAACAGTTTTGCTCAAAAATTTCCATTCACAACAATACCTAAGATATTTTCAGCAATTGACACTAGTTTGATGTCTGCCCTTCCCTTCTTCCACCAAATTGCATCGTTTTGAACTTCCAGGTTGGTATTTAGCTTCAATAACTCTGATAAATCTTTTTACATCCCACTCTCTGTGATGTGTTTTCAGAGTGGGGATGCCTTGTGCTGCTGCTGAGCAGTGGTTTTGTAGCTCAACCGGCTGAGATTTTTTTTTTTTTTCTCTCTTGCAAACTTCTCTTTCCCATATCAGGTTTACTCATATCTGCATCAATACATTAACTCGCGGGTGATGCAATTTTGTTTAATTCGCTCCCGTCGAATCGGATCGGCATCACCTTTGTTTATTTCAATCTCCGGCTTGATCTAAAAATCAAGTTTCTTAACAATTAGGTTGAACACAAGTAGACTTATATCAATCATTTATTCTAGGAAAATGTGTCATTCTAATTCTTATTTTATAAGTACATTTGTTTCTCTATGGTGCATGGAGTTAGAGCCGGTATTCAAGCCCTTTATTTAATTAAAATAAAGCAAGGAGCTGACTACCTGCAGCTTATCTCTGGTAAAGTACCTATTTTGTAAATAGTTTTTTTCAAGGTTACTAAGAATTAGAAGTTCCACGCTGGACGAGTGGTTTCGAGCTGGGCTGCCAATCCGGTGGTCCCAGGTTCGATTCCCGTCTCGGTCAACGCGGAATCAGAGAAATTTATTTCTGGTGATAGAAGTTCATTTCTCGATATAGTGTGGTTCGGATCCCACAATAAGCTGTAGGTCCCGTTGCTAGGTAACCAATAGGTTCCTAACCACGTAAAAATATCTAATCCTTCGGGCCAGCCCTAGGAGAGCTGTTAATCAGCTCAGTGGTCTGGTAAAACTAAGATATACTTAACTTTTTTTTAAACTAAGAATTAGATGTAATATTTTGCATTCTCATTCTTTGCTTGTAATTTCTAGTGACTTCGTATAACAATACTTCTGAGGATTAACAGTAAGGAGGGAACCAGCCACAAACTTATTTACTTTAACCATTATCGTGTGGCCACAACTCGAGCATCATAAAGGTTTAATTGACGCTTCTTGCCTTATCAATGTTTACTAACATTATAAATTGATTAATTTATTTTTCCCATATTAATCCTTTTTATTTACTTCTTCCGATATTGTGTAATATTTTTGTGTCCTTGCTTCAATGTGAATCCAAAAGGAGCCGTGATAAGGACAAAGCTGCAAGTAAACTATACTACTACTACCCAAGTTCCATTTGAACATAAAAGGCTTCACCAATTCGTTTCAGATTGTTAGCCTTACAACATCACGTATCATCGCTGCCTCAACAAAAAACCTGGATACCGCATGTTGCAAGTTGCATTTACCTTTGAAGAACACAATGAAATTCGTAACAAACCTACACACTTCAACAAATATACTTTAACCTGTAACCAGACACCAACTGGAAATCTTATAGGAACTGGAGACCACAAAATTCTCGGACGTCGTACAACAGGTGAACTTCTGGATGCTTCTAGAAAGGTTAGGGGGCCTTGTATTCCCTACTCATGTGGAAGAACCTCATTAACCTTTTACAAATTTCCGATTAAAACTTGAGTGCACGTTCTGAGAATCTCAAATTCTTCTAATTAAACTGATACTTTCGCCCGTCGTAATATTAAGTGTCTTTTAAAACACAGTCATTAAGAGTCATATCACATTACCGTGATTCATATACGTACATCGAGCTACAAAGGTAGAGCGTATTAAATATTAAAGGGCATTTGTAGCTCGATGTATATAGTCATTATATTACACACACCATAAACAGGATCATTATTGTTAACGATTAACTGGTGGTTCTACTCGCGTTGCAAATAATTATCCAGCATTTGCCAAAGATTCGTCCTACACTTGAAGTTATGTTATGACTTGTTTTCAACTTTTCTGTGATATATTGCATCAAGATGTTGACGTGTTGTAATGATCATGGACGGCTCTTGATCTCACCGGTCTCTTGTATTGTTCTGTTACCTGAATTAAAAGTTGCTGTTTGAGTCTATAGAGCTTCAGATATTGTCATAACTGTATCCTTGTTGACATCAGCCTTTCACTTTTTTTTATTATTAGTAACACCAAATTCAGTATCATTTTCAAACTACGATCATCGAAAACAATTTAGAAATTAATGTCAAGTCGATTTCCTTCTATAGATGGATAAACTCTAGATGTAAAAATGCAACAAATAAGCTCTAACTGCATTATGCAGGTAACAGTGAATCTTCCTCAGCAACTAAGGGTTTCTGAGACAGATAAAACTAAAATTAATTAGATAATGCAGAACGAGTGTACCAATTGCTTCCATAAGAATGTTGCAGTTTATAATTAAAATTCTTAAAGCAGTTTTTTTGATATTACTTAAATTTTACCATACATTTCACTTTCAGAATTGTATTAAACCTTCGTTTCCTTTTTGTATCCGTTTTCCTAATATCTGATTATCTAAAGTTTTATCGCGTTCATGTAATTTCACTACATTTGAAAATTTCAGTTTACACATTTGCATTACACTTTAATCTTGATTTTCATTACATAGTACATTTTTTGTGCTCTACTCAAAAGTTAGCGAATATGGATGTGTGTAAATGTACGTTAGTGGTAATTCCTTAGTCGCACCTTTTCATTCTTATGCCAATTTTCTGTGAATTCTTTCACATTTAATGAAAGTTTCTTTTTAAAGTTCTCCACTTTCATGATCCCTTTGAAAATATTCGTTTCACTCACCAACTTTTAATAAGTTTGTCATTAATTCTGAAACTGCACTGTTCTAACAAAATATAGATTCTGCAAAATAATAAGAGACCTTATCCATATGTATACATATTTTACTGTATAGCAGTAGTGATAGACTTCTTAAAAGTATCAACATCGAAGCGAATAATTTTTTCCATTATTATTGAATGAGATAATCTGAGTATGGAAATATTCACTGGATAAAATAACATCCTCTAATCTATTATTATTATTATTATTATTATTATTATTATTATTATTATTATTATTATTATTATTATTATTATTATTATTATTTCAGTAGATGAAACCTCTTCACGTGGATCAAGCACAAAGGGACCATTGACTAAAAACTGAAACTTCCAAAGAATATTGGTTTCAACCTCCCACTGCAGACTCCACACTGCAGCAGTACCCCGCCCAAGGCCACACCCCACCCGCCTAGTGCCAACGGATCAGCGTCTCGATCCGGAGGGCGCTTCAGTGTTCTCCTGATGGTTGTCGGAAGGAGAACCTCCTGCGTAACAATCAAGTTTGGGTTTCCGCCGAAGTTCTGGGGAAGGTGACAGGATTATTTTGATCAACTATGATGACATTTAAGAAGGAGTCTATCCTTTTTATCATCAACTACTGTATAATTAGACTGTCGCCTGAAGTTTAATAGTTTTTCTCTTTTGTTTTTGGAAGTTACATTCCCCTATCACCTTCTTTTAAAAGCTGTTACTGATTATTATAATGTCAGATTCTTTAGTGATTACTTGAAATCTAATATCTATTGGCTTTGTATTCTATGCATCGTTTTCTTTTCAGTTTCATACCCATCCCCCAGATGACTGCACTGTGTTTAACACTCTGCTCAATTTCCCATCAGGATTTTAGCTCACTGACAAAGGCCTCGGTAAATATAATCAGCCTAATTACCCCATATTGGTGTTATTGGCAATATGCTTCCACCTGCTGCAGGAATGTTGCTATTTATGCTAACTTTCAAGACGGTACTTCATTTTTGTTACTGGCAGAATTAATCGCATCTCATCTGCCAATTTCTATTTATGAAACACTAAACTTTACGCTAATGTTCAACCCAGCCGCTGATGGCGTTGCTTCTGGTTTTCAGTCCATAACTCGCAAGAAAAAAAAAAAGAAATGTTTTCGTCTTTGTATATGCGGGTTTATCTCTTTTTAATTGAACGGATGAGCCGTTATTTGGAAATTTGGTGAAGCGATCACTTTGGGGATATCGATGAAGTTCGAATAATTTGTTTTTGACTTGTGTGTCTCTACGTCTATCTTTCTACAGAAAAGCTCTCGGGAACGGACGAAGGGATCTCTATGAGATTTGGTAAAATCTTCTTTGGATTACCTCTTCGGGGATTTTTACTAATTTGATTGATTTGTCGCTTCCAAAATAATCTCGTCCGAGGAATTCAGCTGTTTTTTTTTAATACTATTAGGCATATAATTGTTGTCGGTTTTTACTGGGTCGTTCGTTGTTGGGATAATGATTCATTGCATGTCTGTGTTTAACCAAGAAGGGCTAAATGTCATGTCATGAAGTTCTAAGTTTGAAATCTGATACCTGTATACAAATCGAATCAATCTCAGATCTCTGAAGACTTTTTATGGGGTTGCAGACTAAACAATAGAGTGAGATGCTGATGTTGTTCCTCATTTTATTTACTAGATATAATGTAAGTAGAGAAAGCAGAAGTTTTGAACATTTATATAACCAAAAGAACAACGGTCAAAGTCTAACGCCATTGTTAGCCTGTGATCCCGGCGAAGGCTTTTAAAAGGTTTGGTTGATGAGGTCACTCTTTTCTTTGTGCCTTTGTCTCACCTTTGCTTTCAATTTTGCTCACTTTTCTCACTAATCTGGACGACTGGTTTCCCTCCTTCCCGTCCTAAAAAGCATTGCTGAGCAGAAGTGGCCTAAATAGGTGATCTACTTATTATGGCAATGGTTATTTAAATTAGTTGCAGAACTGTTATAGGACACTTGTATCTTTGTTATCAAAATTAGAAATTGTGCTTTTAAAAAGAACAAATGTCTTGCAAGATATCTCTTGAAGTTCTACATCTACCATTTTTATGTGAAGAAAAACTTGATGGAAGGTGTCTATCATTTGTCTTTTTCCCATCATTTATGGAAGGTTTGCAGACAAGACAGTTACATGGGCTCAGTGAAACTAATTGTATTATATTATATATATATATATATTATATATATATATAATACTATATATCATTTATATATACTAGATATATATATATATATATATAGTATTATATATATATTATATATATATATATTATAATATACACATTAGTTTCACGAAGCCCATGTACTGTCTTGGTCTGTCAACCTTCTTAATAAATGATGGGAACAAGCAAATATATATATATATATATATAATATATATATATATATATATATATATATATATAATATATATATATTATATTATATATATATGTACAATTATAGTTTCACTGAAGACATGTAATGTCTTGTCTGCAAACCTTCCAATAAATAAAGATGGGAAAAAGACAAATATATATATGTATAATATATATATATATATATATATATATATATATATATATATATATATATATATATATATATATATATATATATATATATATATATATATATCATATATATATATATATATATATATATATATATATATATATATATATATATATATATATATATATATCTATATGTAATAAATACATTTATTCAATGTACAGGATCTGTAAATATAAACCCATGACCTGAGGTCATGGCATTAGGAGGGTCCTACGTGACCAAAGCAGATCTAGATTACGCTATGGGCTGTCTGCAGTAGCCTGGTCTAGCTCAGAGCTTTGTCAACATTTTCCTTTTATGTTTATGATAACTTTGCACAACAACTTCCATGGGAAGCGGTTTGACCTGTTAACCTACGCCGGAAACTTGTAACTTCCGAGCCGGCGGACTACGCATGTTTTTATATGAATTGCTGAGATAGCTAATGTTCCGCTATCGACGCGCTGCTAGGATTGCAGTCAGTAAATGTACCTCAGTATTAAGGAAAACAGAACCTCAAGAAAACTTAACAATATTTATTACAAACTAAGAAATTATTTAAATCAACCTTGTGAAGTTAAAGACACTTAATTGCTCAGACAAATAAGCAAGAGAACAAATACCTGGTTCTCAGGCACTTACAGGATACCCTAAAGCTAATTCACTAAGCCCTAAACAAGAGAGAAAACATACTTAATGTATAACAAAGTGGATCCAAATAAGGCTAGCCAAAATATTAATATCCTAATAATAATAATAATAAGGTAGAAAGAAGTAGGAGATGAAAACAAGGAAAACCTTAATATTTCTACCTATAGCACAAAGCTAAGTAATGTGGAACTCAGTCCACTAAATACCAACCCAGAATCAAACGAGACAACATATACATGTAATCATATATATCTATATATATATATATATATATATATATATATATATATATATATATATATATATATATATATATATATATATATATATTCATAAATAATCAAAATTGTCAAAAGCTTATGACTTCACCTCAAGTGAAGCATCGAAAGAGGAGTAGAACTCAGGGCCGTGATCAGTCCATCAAGCTGCTAACGGAAGGGCAAATAATGTACGCCAGGTACTGAAGGGCAACACATTTCCCGATACACGAGGAACGATAATACGTCTTACCTGGCGGCAGCCTCCCTACTAGCCACCTCACGAGTCAAGTAGCTCTCACTCCCGTATAACAGCTGGACGAGGATGACACGGCAGGTAAATCCAGAATCCAGTGCCGGGATACAGCGACGACACTGGTTTTCCCGTCAAAATCCTCAGACGGGAAAAAGGGGCAGAAATAGCGGTCGCAGATGACAGAGCATCTGCTAAACTCTCAACAGCAGTGTGAAGGTCGCAGGTGACAACAACACCTGCGCGAGAAAAAGCCGTGATCCAGGGACACACTCAACAGACGTATATATGTGTCTTCCAGAATCCGTGAGGGAAATATCCAAGTGCGTGGTCCAAAAGGTAAGTATCTAATGTCGTCCTCCAAATCAAAATAAATGCTGCGACGGGAAACAGTACTGGTGAGAGCTTGTCAAGACCCGAACTAACTCTCGCAGAGCGCTGACCTCCAGACATCAGTCTCACCCCAAAGGCGTTCGTCAATACTCGAAAAAAAATAAACAAAAAAACAACAACCGTTAGTACGATAGTTAACAACAAATAACAAGCGGGGAGGAGGCGCGAAACTATCACCAAACACTTCATTGACCTTAAGATACATAAAATCCTTTATAGTAATATCCTTAAAATTAGCACAAGGCTGATTTAAATGTATATGAATAAAATAATTTACGTTAAACCTGATACCTTCCTCCCCCCCAAAAAAAAATTAATTGAATTTTTTTTTTTTAAGTAATTTAAATAAATCCTGGAAAGGTAAAGCATTAAATATAACCTGGAACAAAATATAAGTTCAGGAATAGAAGAAGACAAAGTCATAAACCTGAAACCTAATAAAGTAGAAATTATAACCAAAATTCAAAAGTTGGCATACCACAAATTACCAATTCTAATAGTCAACAAGAAAACATCTCAAACACTAAGCAAACCTTAACATAGTACACAAAATCATAGTTTCAAATGAAAACAAATCATGATAAGCTACTAAAGCTAAGAAAACTAGCCTATACACTCATATCTTAAACTACAAAGTACTAAACAGTTTTTATGCAAACCCATAGGAGAAACGAGCAGGACGAGGTACGAGACAGGTAAAGCAAACCTTGTCAGATCCGTGACAGAGCGTCAGGAATCTTATTTTCAGACCCCTTAATGTGTTTAATAACCAGCTTGAATTCCTGAAGCAAGAGAGCCCATCGCAAGATCCTCTGGTTGGCTCCTTTCATACGCTCAATGAAAACAAGCAGGTTATGATCCGTCCATATCTCTATGGGAAGAGAAATGTTAGTTACATAAGGTTTGAAATGTATAAGGGTACAGACCAAAGCAAGAGCTTCCTTTTCAATGGTAGAATACCTCTTTCCAGCCGCCAATAACTTCCGGCTAAAATAAGATATGGGGTGTACCTCACCTTCATCGTCTCTTCGGAAAAGGACACCACCTATACCCACATCACTGGCATCTACTGCGATGATATAAGGTTTCTGAAAATCTGGGGAAGTCAAAATAGGTTTCGAAATTAGAATGGTTTTAAGCTTATTAAAAGCATCCTCACACTGATTAGACCAACAAAATTTTTGACCCTTCTCTAAAAGGTTAGTAAGAGGCTGAGCGAGATCCGAGAAATTTCGCACGAAGCGGCGATAATACCCAGTCATTCCTAGAACTCTGCTCACCTCTCTAATATTACCTGGCCTTTTTAAACTAATAATAGCCTCGAAGTTGGCTTGTTTAGGTGCCACCTGACCCAAACCAACCTCGTGACCCAAATAACAAACCTTTGCCTTGCCAAATTCGCACTTTGCTAAATTAATAACCAAACCAGCAGACCTAAGGGCCTCAAATACCTTACGCAATCTTACCATATGCCTACTCCAATCATTGCTATATACAACCAAATCATCAATATAAATTTCAGTTCCCTTCAAACCACAAATGACCCTATTCATAAGCCTCTGAAAAGTACACGCAGCATTTTTCATCCCAAATGGCATAACCTTGCATTCATACAAACCAAAGGGAGTTACGAATGCCGAGATTTCACAAGCTCGATCAGATAACGGAACCTGCCAATAACCCTTCAACAAAACTAGTTTCGTAATAAATTTGGCAGAACCTATCTGGTCGAGGCAATCGTCAATGCGTGGCAAAGGAAAAGAGTCATTTTTGGTGTGGGCATTAACCTTTCGATAGTCCACACACATGCGGAACTTCCCGTCAGCTTTTTCAACAAGAACAATAGGGGAACTTCAAGGACTGACTGATGGCTGAATCAGGTCGTGCTCCAACATATATTTAATCTCCTTTTCAACCAAATCCCTCTTTACAGGATTTAACCGATAAGGACTTTGTTTAACTGGGGAGGCACTACCTACCTCTACATCATGGCAAAGAAAATTAGTTCTACCAGGAGAGTCCCGGAATAAATTTGAAAAGGAATAAATTAAATTAAACACATCCTCTCTTTGGTGAGGATCCAAATGTTTCAAGACCTTCCTGTAAAACTTCTAAATTTTGTATATTAGAAAAAAGAGCATCTGAAGAAACCTGACTCATTAAATCATCCGAATCCTGATGAGGAAATTCCACGGCTACAGATACTGGCTCAGAGACAATGGTTAAAGGATCAACACTTCTACTATGATACGCTTTCAACCTGTTCACATGTAAAATTTTCGCACTTAATGCTTGAACCGGGAGCTTCAATTTCGTAATTCACCTCGGACAAAATCCTCAAAACTTTCCACGGACCCTTATATCTAGGTTCAAGAAAATTGTCCGTGTCCATACTCAAAATCAAAACCAATTCCCCTGGTTCAAAAGAACGGGTTTTAGTGTTCCTGTCAAAGTTAGCCTTCATTTTAGCCTGAGAAGAATTCAAATTATCACGAGCAAACTTCCAAGCACTGAACATTCTCTCAAATCATCCACAATTCTCCCATTTTGACATCTCCCCTTCGATTGACTCCTACTACTTCACAAAAAAAATGTCCAAAGGGCCACGGACTTTGTGCCCAAAAATCAGTTCGAAGGGAGCTACACCTGTGGAGGCATTGGGATGATTCCTAAGAACAAAGAGTGCAAGCGGAAGTGCTTTGTCCCACTCGCTTCCGTGTTCATAACAATTTTTTTTCAAAATAGATTTTAATGTTTGGTGAAACCTCTCTACAACACC